>NC_048572.1:76668414-76685914 GCF_013265735.2 Oncorhynchus mykiss
AAATGCAGTCGTCCTTCTGAATTGAACTGCAGGACAGAAATAAACTGCTCATGGAGGTTACCATTAGGTCATTGGTGATTTTGAAAGGTTCAATGGCTGTGAAGGGAGAAAACTGAGGATGGATCAACAACATTATAGTGGCTCCACAATAATGACCTAAATGACAGAGTGAAAAGAAGAATACAATTATACAGAATAGACATATTCCAAAACATGCCTATTGTATGCAACAAGGCACTAAAGTAATACTTCAGATAACAAAAAGACACAGCAAAGGAATACAATTTTTGCCCTAATTGCAAACCCTTATTTTGGGGGCAAGTCCAGGACAACACATCACTGAGTAACTGCCACCTTATTTTCAAGCAAGGTGGTGGCTGCATCATGGTATGGGTATGCTTGTCATAGGCAAATACATGGGATAAAAAGACATGGGATGGAGCTAAGCACAGGCAAAATCCTAGAGGAAAACCTGGATCAGTCGGCTTTACACCAGAGACTGAGGAATTCACCCTTCAGCAGAACAATACCGTACAACACAAGGCAAAAGCAACACTGGAGTTGCTTACCAAGAAGACAGTTTTGACATAAATCTGCTTGAAAATCTATGGCAAGACTTACAAGTTGCTGTCTAGCCATGATCACCAACATCTTGACAGAGCTTGAAGAACTTTGAAAAGAATCATGTGCAAATGTTGCACAATCCAGGTGGGCAAAGCTCTTATAGAAATACCCTAGAAGACTCCCAGCTGTAATTTATGCCAAAGGTGTTTCTAACATGTATTATAAACCGGGTAGTTTGGATACTGGATGCTGATTGGCTAAAACAGCTGTGTGTATGTGAGACCGTATACCATGACCATGACGTTTCGCGTTTTCACCTTGATATCATTTCTCCTTTTCACATCAATAAAGTCACTACATCAACAATAGTTCGACATGCCCATGTAGAAAAGAGGAGTTTAGATGAATTTGAGAGAAACTGAAATGAAAAGAACATCGTGAAACAAACAAATTGGGGACTTACCTGCTCCACTGACTGGTGTGCAGAAGAAGGGGAACATTGTGAGTTTGGGAATACAACAAAAACGGAGCCATTCTATGGGACTTTTATGGTGCAGTGAGAGACATGAATGGTGAATAATATGCCGACATATCAACGACCCCCCTCTCAGTCTGGCAGGGAGTATACAGAAGGACACCGAATTCACAACGTGTTGGCGTAATTAGAAAGTTTAGGGGCGTGACAAAGCTGCCCGCCAGTGAATGGATATGTGGTATGTAACTGATAGCTAGCTAGTTAAATCATTCTAATGTACTCTGACAATATAACCAGTCGTTTAGTAGGCTAACTATTGGATAACTTTATTTTGGCTTATATGTTTCAGGTACACAAAAGAGCCGATGGGAGTGAGCTCCCTCTCAACAATGCTGCCAAAATCCTGCATAATAGCTGTCTAGTTGCAGATTTACACAAACCACTGCCTCCGAACCACCATGATCCAACTTTATTCCCAATTTGTAACAATAAAATTTGAAGAAATCCAAGGGGTCTGAATACTTTTGCAAGGCACTGTATTGGACAGTTGATTGATATGTGTGTGTGTTCTTTGCTCTTAGTTTGAAGGATATTTCCATATTTACACCCATTACTCTCCGCTTTTTTAAACTTTCCCGCTCTTTGAAGCTCTATAGCTATTTTCTTTTCTTTTCTTTCAAAGCGGAAGCTTTTGTCGTCTGATCACTCCCTCTCTCTCCTCTTCTCTTTTCTCTCTCCCATTTTCCTCTTGGCAGCTTTCCTAAAGACAGTCTTTCAGAGTACTTCTCTCTCCTGTAGTGTGCGTGATTTTCCCAGTGTGTCGATCACACAGACAAGAGAACCTGAGTCAGCCATTAAACCTACCATTCAAAACCCTGTAGTAGATAGTCCTGCAGCTACTGTGCCCCGCTCGCCACTCTCTCTCTCTCTCTCTCTCTCTCAATTCAATTCAATTCAATTCAAGGGCTTTATTGGCATGGGAAACGTGTTAACATTGCCAAAGCAAGTGAGGTAGACAACATACAAAGTGAATATATAAAGTGAAAAACAACAAAAAATTAACAGTAAACATTACACATACAGAGGTTTCAAAACAGTAAAGACATTACAAATGTCATATTATATATATATACAGTCTCTCTCTATATATTCAGTCTCTCTCTCTCTCTCTCTCTCTCTCTCTCTCTTTCTCTCTCTCTCTCTCTCTCTCTCTCTCTCTCTATCCCTTCTCTATCTCTCTCTCTCTCTCTCTCTGTCTCTCTCTCTCTCTCTCCCTTGCTGCCTGCCTTTATTGTACAATTGTTTTCTCTCACCATTGGTGTCCTTCATTCTCTTTGTTATCTCTCTCCCTACCTCTCCCTCCTTCATCTGAATGCTTGTGAGTTAGTATGCAGTGTCGGACCCCCGCCGTGTCACTTCCAGCCTGTCAGCAAAGCCTCTATTCGCTTCCAGCCACTCACACTACACAGAGATCTGAAGATAGGGCCCAAGAAGACAGGGATAGACAGAGAGAGAGAGAGAGACACCACAGCAGCAAGATGTGTGAACTTTTGCCACAAGGGAAACCAGTGGACACAAACACCATTGTAAATACAACTTATATTTATCTGTTTATTTATTTTCCCTTTCATACTTCAACTATTTCCACATTGTACTGTACATAAGCAATAATAACATTTTAATTGTTTATATTCCTTTAAAAAATTGTGAGTGTAATGTTTACTGTTCATTTTTTATTGTTTATTTCCCTTGTTTATGTCCTGTCTATTTCAATTGGCAAAGTAAACATATGTTTCCCATGTCAATAAAGCCATTTTAATTGAATTGAATTGAATTGATAGAGAGAGAATGAGAGAGCGAGAGAGACCGAGAGAGTGAGAGAGAGGGAGGAAGAGAGAGAGAGAGACGGTAGAGGGGGTTGGGATAAGAGAGGAGACAACAAGCGAGAGAGAGTTAGGGAAAGAGGAGAAGACAAAGAAAATGTAGCATGGGCTATGTAGCGACAGAGGGAGAGAACAAAAAATAAATATAGAGGCGGCAGAGAGGAAGAAGTACAGAGAGAGAGAGAAATGGGGGGGTGGAGAAGATAATATATGGATGGAGTTCTATGAAGGTGGAACGTAGCTAGCCGAATGAAAAATGGGTCTCGAGTGACAGAGTATTATATTAAAAAGTTAATTGATATGCAAATGAAGAGCGTGTGTCTTTTGGAGGACAGGAATATCCTGTTGTCCTCAGTGGACTGGAACAGAGGAGGGAGAAGTTTATGTGTGTGTGCGTGTTTGAGAGAGAGAGACTTACTTACTTACTGACTTTATAGTCCCCATGGGGACACTTTGTTGCAGTGTCATGTACACGTTTCAAGTGGCGTTTAAATACAAAACAAAATTGACAATACAACTTTGAGTGACAAAGAGACAGAGAGAGGCCTGTGCGTGAGAGAAACTGAGGTGTGCGAGAGATTGCTCTCGAGACTATTCAGGTATTTTGAGTTTTTTATAAAACCTTCTCTATACTAGCTTATTGTGAACTTCCCTTTATGTTTTGTTGCTATGTAACTTGGGGGCCATAAAGTCACTCTGGGACCAAAGCAATGCTGTGCGTGCATGCGTGTGATTTTAGAGGTGTCTTTCAGCGGTAATGAATCATGACACTTAGATCTGTAGAGGCAAAATGAGGCACACAATTAACATGGAAATGTGCACCCCTCTTAGAGACCCCCATTTACACACACACACACACACACACACACACACACACACACACACACATGCGCACACCTGAAGTGAATGGGGAAGTGTTTCATCAGTGGGTGGTTTTGTCCCTTGCCGCAGTTGCACTGGAGTGTTTGTGTATTCCTGATGTCTTGATTTCATTTTTTTGATTATTTGTGTACTGACATTTTACTGCACTGTTAGGAGCTAGTAACACAAGCATTTTGCTGCACCCTCTATTACATCTGCTAAACTGTATACTGTGATCTTTGATTTGATTTTATGTGGTTCATCATATCTAAGCCAATATGACACCAATGTCGATGAAAGTTCGCAAATCACCTTGATTGGAGGTACGCAACACACTCCGTGCCTCACATCATGAGGTGTCCGGCTGTTACTGATAACCACATACCAGATTTGTAACAGAATCTTTAGCATTAGGAAAACATCTCATTTCTTGCCTGGACCTTGCTCGACATCCATAAAGTGACCATTAGAATTGCCACCTTTCCAGCTGAATATGTTTGTAGGGGCAACAGTGTCTCTCTCACACACACACACATACATTCGGAATCAAATCAAAGTTTATTGCAGTTTGTAGGGGAACCAACAATGTGCTACCTTTTTGTAGCATTTCTGACAATACTAATATATTTTTCAGCCAAAGCTCAGAGTTCTAACACCAAGTCGAGCAACTTGGTTGCTCAGCAGCATTACAGCTGCACCAGGCTGCCAGTCATAAGAAGTGGATGAGAACAAACCAAGGCTACTGTAGAAACTAGCTATATTGTGGTATTCAATCTGAGGTTAATCATTAAATGCAAGCAGATACTGTATTTTGATTAGCTAGGTAGCTAGCTAGCTAATGTTAACTAACGTTAGCTTGCTTGTCCAAAGTCCAGCAACTAGCTTCTGTAGCTAGCTAATACCAGTTAGCTAGCTAACGAAAATGCAAAAGAAAGGTAGCTAGCTATATTTGGTTATAGAATGTTTTTACACAAATTACTTCAGCCATTAGCTAGCTAGCTAGTGCCGGACAACAGCAGCTGACCTCGACCCAGAAGCTAGCTAATGTTAGCTCACATCCGAATGCCAGTCCTACATTTTTCAACAAATCATAGCTAGCTAGCTGCATCAATTCAAAACTAGCCTTAGCCAAGTTGCCAACAACCGGCTGTCTGGTTTTCAGGGATACAGCTATTTTCAACCTAGCTTCCTCTTCAGCTGAAAACCGGATGTGGGAACTCTGCTCAAGGGTTTCTTTTATGCTTGCTATTTTAGGTTAGTGCAAAACTAACACCAAACTTTGGGCAAATTGTCACGCTGTTATCTTACAATGTATGCAATGGGATTTTGCAAAACTAGCTAGTTACTCCATAGTCCAAGCTACGGTAAGAGCTAGCCACATTTCAGCGTCAGACAGGACACAACTCAAACTGTAGCTGAGAAATCAAATTGCTAGCAAATATTACATATAAACAGTTCCTTGGTAGTCCACTGACTGCCTGGTGCAAATGCATGCTTGCTAGCATCAGGAGAGAAAAAAATTCTAACATCCATAATACATTACTTACCTGTCTTCTTGACATTTTAATCAAAATGTTTGCTGATCAACAGTGCCAAACCAACAACTTTTCCATTTAACCATCTTGATTGTATCTACAGCTACGATCTGGATGCTGGACTAGTCTTTGTGTTGGATATTTGTCACCAACTCTGCCGTGCACGGCCATTCCGGTGGCGCAGCTCTAGGGGTGGGGGAGGGAGCTAATGCCCCCCTTAACCCGGATTGTATAAATGTATAGGAAGCATAGCTCAAAAGTCAATGTTTTAAAACCGTTTTCTTTCAATGGGATTTTAGTCATATTTTACAACGTAAGACTGTTGCAATCAATTGAGCTATTCGCCTTCTGAAAATTTCAGAGAATTACTTTTCACTATCCATTGTAAGTTCTATGCATACTTTAATAGTACGTCCAAAATGTATTTGAGCTATTAGAGGGCAACAGCCAACAGTCCAGGGTTTAACCAGCAACCCTTGCAGTTATGCAAGCACACTACCTGTGCCATTAAGGCTCAGACCTTTTGGCAGAGACTGAATTAAAGTTTACAATAGCACTGCCAATGAAAGACCTTTGGTTGCAAAAACATTTCTCTAGCTTTGCCTGTGGAAATGTTGTTTAATGCACCTTTAACAGAAAATCCCCTTTCCAGTGTAAAAAACATCATGAAGGAAATTCAAATGAGCACCACCATGCCTACTCCACCCATGTTCTACCAAGGTTTTTCAGCACACAGCTTTGACCTACTAAAGAAGCTATGTTGGTCTATGTACTTCAAACAATGTGTATGCAGGTTGCTTAGGATAGTGTGTTTTTCTCCCTGCCTCTCCCTCTCTCACCCCAGTCCCAGACATAGACAGTATCCCCTAAAGGGCCCATTTTAGGCTGAGTTATTCCACCTGTTCAACTGTGTAAAAACACAGGGATTAGGCACTGAACTACTGTCATATTAACTGAGGCTAACAAGACCTCATTCCTCCTCATCACCTCTAATTCCTCTCCTCTTTTTCCCTCTCACTCATTTTACTCTCCCTTTCACTCCTTTTCCCAGGTCCAGAATCAATTCAAGGAAGCGTACATACAGTATTATACAGAGCCATGAGTTCATGGAACTCCCTTCCATCTTATATAGAGCAAGTGAACAGCAAGCCTGGTTTAAAAATACAAATAAAGCAACACCTCACGGCATAACGCCTCTCCCCATGTGACCTACTTGTTGTGTGTATGTACTGACGTGACCTACTGGTTGTGTATATGTACTGACATGTGACCTACTTGTTGTGTATATGTACTGACATGTGACCTACTTGTTGTGTGTACGTTCTGACATGTGACCTACTGGTTGTGTATATGTACTGACATGGGACCTACTTGTTGTGTATATGTACTGACATGTGACCTACTTGTTGTGTGTACGTTCTGACATGTGACCTACTGGTTGTGTATATGTACTGACATGTGACCTACTTGTTGTGTATATGTACTGACATGTGACCTACTGGTTGTGTGTACGTTCTGACATGTGACCTACTGGTTGTGTATATGTACTGACATGTGACCTACTTGTTGTGTGCACGTTCTGACATGTGACCTACTGGTTGTGTATATGTACTGACATGTGACCTACTTGTTGTGTGTATGTACTGACATGTGACCTACTTGTTGTGTGTACGTTCTGACATGTGACCTACTGGTTGTGTATGTACTGGTTGTGTATGTAAAATACAAATAAAGCAACCCCTCACGGCATAACGCCTCTCCCCATGTGACCTACTTGTTGTGTATATGTACTGACATGTGACCTACTGGTTGTGTTTATGTACTGACATGTGACCTACTTGTGTATATGTACTGACATGTGACCTACTTGTTGTGTGTATGTACTGACATGTGACCTACTTGTTGTGTATATGTACTGACATGTGACCTACTGGTTGTATATACTGTATGTACTGACATGTGACCTACTGGTTGTGTGTATGTACTGACATGTGACCTACTGGTTGTGTTTATGTACTGACATGTGACCTACTTGTTGTGTATATGTACTGACATGTGACCTACTGGTTGTGTAAACTGTATGTACTGACATGTGACCTACTTGTTGTGTGTATGTACTGACATGTGACCTACTGGTTGTTTATATGTACTGACATGTGACCTACTTGTGTATATGTACTGACATGTGACCTACTGGTTATGTGTATGTACTGATGTGTGACCTACTGGTTGTGTGTATGTACTGACATGTGAACTACTTGTTGTGTATATGTACTGACATGTGACCTACTTGTTGTGTGTATGTACTGACATGTGACCTACTGGTTGTGTATATGTACTGACATGTGACCTACTGGTTGTGTGTATGTACTGACATGTGACCTACTTGTTATGTGTATGTACTGACATGTGACCTACTGGTTGTGTGTATGTACTGACATGTGACCTACTTGTTGTGTGTATATACTGACATGTGACCTACTGGTTGTGTTTATGTACTGATGTATGTGTAACTGTTAAATGTAAATTGTAATGTCTTTGATCTGTAATGTATTTTTCGTTGTGTCTCGGACCCCAGTAAGAATAGCTGTTGCCATTGGCGTCGGCTAATGGGGATCCTAATAAATCAAATCAAATCAAATTCCCTAGTAGCCTTATCCCTTTCCCCTGTTTCGCTGGTAGACAGGTTCTTTCTCTCCCCATCTATAGCTGGTGCTTGTCCTATCCCTCTCCCCATCTATAGCTGGTGCTTGTCCTATCCCTCTCCCCATCTATAACAGGTGCTTGTCCTATCCCTCTCCCCTTCTATAGCTGGTGCTTGTCCTATCCCTCTCCCCATCTATAACAGGTGCTTGTCCTATCCCTCTCCCCTTCTATAGCTGGTGCTTGTCCTATCCCTTTCCCCATCTATAGCAGGTGCTTGTCCTATCCCTCTCCCCATCTATAGCTGGTGCTTGTCCTATCCCTCTCCCCATCTATAGCAGGTGCATGTCCTATCTCTCCCTCCATCTATAGCAGGTGCTTGTCCTATCCCTCCCTCCATCTATAGCAGGCGCTTGTCCTATCCCTCCCTCCATCTCTAGCAGGTGCTTGTCCTATCCCTCTCCCCATCTATAGCAGGTGCTTGTCCTATCCCTTTCCCCATCTATTGCAGGTGCTTGTCCTTTCTCTCCCCCCATCTATAGCAGGTGCTTGTCCTATCCCTTTCCCCATCAATAGCATGTGATTGTCCTATCTCTCCCTCCATCTATAGCATGTTCTTGTCCTATCCCTCCCTACATCTATGGCAGGTGCTTTTCCTATCCCTCCATCTATAGCAGGTGCTTGTCCTATCTCTCCCTCCATCTTTAGCAGGTGCTTGTCCTATCTCTCTCCCCATCTATAGCAAGTGCTTGTCCTATCCCTCTCCCCATCTATAGCTGGTGCTTGTCCTATCCCTCTCCCCATCTATAGCAGGTGCTTGTCCTATCCCTTTCCCCATCTATAGCAGGTGCTTGTCCTATCCCTTTCCCCATCTATAGCAGGTGATTGTTCTATCCATCTCCCCATCTATAGCAGGTGATTGTCCTATCCCTCTCCCCATCTATAGCAGGTGCTTGTCCTATCTCTCTCCCCATCTATAGCAGGTGCTTGTTCTATCCCTCTTTCCATCTATAGCAGGTCCTTGTCCTATCCCTCTCCCCATCTATAGAAGGTGCTTGTCCTATCTATCTCCCCATCTATAGAAGGTGCTTGTCCTATCTCTCCCTCCATCTATAGCAGGTGCTTGTCCTATCCCTCTCCCCATCTATAGAAGGTGCTTGTCCTATCTCTTCCTCCATCTATAGCAGGTGCTTGTCCTCTCCCTCCCTCCATCTATAGCAGGCGCTTGTCCTATCACTCCCTCCATCTCTAGCAGGTGCTTGTCCTATCCCTCCCTCCATCTATAGCAGGTGCTTGTTCTATCCCTCTCCCCATCTATAGCAGGTGCTTGTCCTATCTCTCTCCCCATCTATAGCAGGTGCTTGTCATATCCCTCTCCCCATCTATAGCAGGTGCTTGTCCTATCCTTCTCCCCATCTATAGCGGGTGCTTGTCCTATCCCTCTCCCCTTCTATAGCTGGTGCTTGTCCTATCCCTCTCCCCATCTATAACAAGTGCTTGTCCTATCCCTCTCCCCTTCTATAGCTGGTGCTTGTCCTATCTATCTCCCCATCTATAGAAGGTGCTTGTCCTATCTCTCCCTCCATCTATAGCAGGTGCTTGTCCTATCCCTCTCCCCATCTATAGAAGGTGCTTGTCCTATCTCTTCCTCCATCTATAGCAGGTGCTTGTCCTCTCCCTCCCTCCATCTATAGCAGGCGCTTGTCCTATCACTCCCTCCATCTCTAGCAGGTGCTTGTCCTATCCCTCCCTCCATCTATAGCAGGTGCTTGTTCTATCCCTCTCCCCATCTATAGCAGGTGCTTGTCCTATCTCTCTCCCCATCTATAGCAGGTGCTTGTCATATCCCTCTCCCCATCTATAGCAGGTGCTTGTCCTATCCTTCTCCCCATCTATAGCGGGTGCTTGTCCTATCCCTCTCCCCTTCTATAGCTGGTGCTTGTCCTATCCCTCTCCCCATCTATAACAGGTGCTTGTCCTATCCCTCTCCCCTTCTATAGCTGGTGCTTGTCCTATCCCTTTCCCCATCTATAGCAGGTGCTTGTCCTATCCCTCTCACCATCTATAGCTGGTGCTTGTCCTATCCCTCTCCCCATCTATAGCAGGTGCTTGTCCTATCTCTCCCTCCATCTATAGCAGGTGCTTGTCCTATCCCTCCCTCCATCTATAGCAGGCGCTTGTCCTATCCCTCCCTCCATCTCTAGCAGGTGCTTGTCCTATCCCTCTCCCGATCTATAGCAGGTTCTTGTCCTATCCCTTTCCCCATCTATAGCAGGTGCTTGTCCTTTCTCTCCCCCCATCTATAGCATCTAACCCCCCATCTATAGCAGGTGCTTGTCCTATCCCTTTCCCCATCAATAGCATGTGATTGTCCTATCTCTCCCTCCATCTATAGCATGTTCTTGTCCTATCCCTCCCTACATCTATGGCAGGTGCTTTTCCTATCCCTCCATCTATAGCAGGTGCTTGTCCTATCTCTCCCTCCATCTTTAGCAGGTGCTTGTCCTATCCATCTCCCCATATATAGCAGGTGATTGTCCTATCCCTCTCCCCATCTATAGCAGGTGCTTGTCCTATCTCTCTCCCCATCTATAGCAGGTGCTTGTCCTATCCCTCCCTCCATCTATAGCAGGCGCTTGTCCTATCCCTCCCTCCATCTCTAGCAGGTGCTTGTCCTATCCCTCTCCCCATCTATAGCAGGTGCTTGTCCTATCCCTTTCCCCATCTATAGCAGGTGCTTGTCCTTTCTCTCCCCCCATCTATAGCAGGTGCTTGTCCTATCCCTTTCCCCATCAATAGCATGTGATTGTCCTATCTCTCCCTCCATCTATAGCATGTTCTTGTCCTATCCCTCCCTACATCTATGGCAGGTGCTTTTCCTATCCCTCCATCTATAGCAGGTGCTTGTCCTATCTCTTCCTCCATCTTTAGCAGGTGCTTGTCCTATCTCTCTCCCCATCTATAGCAAGTGCTTGTCCTATCCCTCTCCCCATCTATAGCTGGTGCTTGTCCTATCCCTCTCCCCATCTATAGCAGGTGCTTGTCCTATCCCTTTCCCCATCTATGGCAGGTGCTTGTCCTATCCCTTTCCCCATCTATAGCAGGTGATTGTTCTATCCATCTCCCCATCTATAGCAGGTGATTGTCCTATCCCTCTCCCCATCTATAGCAGGTGCTTGTCCTATCTCTCTCCCCATCTATAGCAGGTGCTTGTTCTATCCCTCTTTCCATCTATAGCAGGTCCTTGTCCTATCCCTATCCCCATCTATAGAAGGTGCTTGTCCTATCTATCTCCCCATCTATAGAATGTGCTTGTCCTATCTCTCCCTCCATCTATAGCAGGTGCTTGTCCTATCCCTCTCCCCATCTATAGAAGGTGCTTGTCCTATCTCTCCCTCCATCTATAGCAGGTGCTTGTCCTCTCCCTCCCTCCATCTATAGCAGGCGCTTGTCCTATCACTCCCTCCATCTCTAGCAGGTGCTTGTCCTATCCCTCCCTCCATCTATAGCAGGTGCTTGTTCTATCCCTCTCCCCATCTATAGCAGGTGCTTGTCCTATCTCTCTCCCCATCTATAGCAGGTGCTTGTCATATCCCTCTCCCCATCTATAGCAGGTGCTTGTCCTATCCTTCTCCCCATCTATAGCGGGTGCTTGTCCTATCCCTCTCCCCTTCTATAGCTGGTGCTTGTCCTATCCCTCTCCCCATCTATAACAGGTGCTTGTCCTATCCCTCTCCCCTTCTATAGCTGGTGCTTGTCCTATCCCTTTCCCCATCTATAGCAGGTGCTTGTCCTATCCCTCTCACCATCTATAGCTGGTGCTTGTCCTATCCCTCTCCCCATCTATAGCAGGTGCTTGTCCTATCTCTCCCTCCATCTATAGCAGGTGCTTGTCCTATCCCTCCCTCCATCTATAGCAGGCGCTTGTCCTATCCCTCCCTCCATCTCTAGCAGGTGCTTGTCCTATCCCTCTCCCCATCTATAGCAGGTTCTTGTCCTATCCCTTTCCCCATCTATAGCAGGTGCTTGTCCTTTCTCTCCCCCCATCTATAGCAGGTGCTTGTCCTATCCCTTTCCCCATCAATAGCATGTGATTGTCCTATCTCTCCCTCCATCTATAGCATGTTCTTGTCCTATCCCTCCCTACATCTATGGCAGGTGCTTTTCCTAACCCTCCATCTATTGCAGGTGCTTGTCCTATCTCTCCCTCCATCTTTAGCAGGTGCTTGTCCTATCTCTCTCCCCATCTATAGCAGGTGCTTGTCCTATCCCTCTCCCCATCTATAGCTGGTGCTTGTCCTATCCCTCTCCCCATCTATAGCAGGTGCTTGTCCTATCCCTTTCCCCATCTATAGCAGGTGCTTGTACTATCCCTTTCCCCATCTATAGCAGGTGATTGTTCTATCCATCTCCCCATATATAGCAGGTGATTGTCCTATCCCTCTCCCCATCTATAGCAGGTGCTTGTCCTATCTCTCTCCCCATCTATAGCAGGTGCTTGTCCTATCCCTCCCTCCATCTATAGCAGGCGCTTGTCCTATCCCTCCCTCCATCTCTAGCAGGTGCTTGTCCTATCCCTCTCCCCATCTATAGCAGGTGCTTGTCCTATCCCTTTCCCCATCTATAGCAGGTGCTTGTCCTTTCTCTCCCCCCATCTATAGCAGGTGCTTGTCCTATCCCTTTCCCCATCAATAGCATGTGATTGTCCTATCTCTCCCTCCATCTATAGCATGTTCTTGTCCTATCCCTCCCTACATCTATGGCAGGTGCTTTTCCTATCCCTCCATCTATAGCAGGTGCTTGTCCTATCTCTCCCTCCATCTTTAGCAGGTGCTTGTCCTATCTCTCTCCCCATCTATAGCAAGTGCTTTTCCTATCCCTCTCCCCATCTATAGCTGGTGCTTGTCCTATCCCTCTCCCCATCTATAGCAGGTGCTTGTCCTATCCCTTTCCCCATCTATAGCAGGTGCTTGTCCTATCCCTTTCCCCATCTATAGCAGGTGATTGTTCTATCCATCTCCCCATCTATAGCAGGTGATTGTCCTATCCCTCTCCCCATCTATAGCAGGTGCTTGTCCTATCTCTCTCCCCATCTATAGCAGGTGCTTGTTCTATCCCTCTTTCCATCTATAGCAGGTGCTTGTCCTATCTCTCTCCCCATCTATAGCAGGTGCTTGTTCTATCCCTCTTTCCATCTATAGCAGGTCCTTGTCCTATCCCTCTCCCCATCTATAGAAGGTGCTTGTCCTATCTATCTCCCCATCTATAGAAGGTGCTTGTCCTATCTATCTCCCCATCTATAGAAGGTGCTTGTCCTATCTCTCCCTCCATCTATAGCAGGTGCTTGTCCTATCCCTCTCCCCATCTATAGAAGGTGCTTGTCCTATCTCTCCCTCCATCTATAGCAGGTGCTTGTCCTCTCCCTCCCTCCATCTATAGCAGGCGCTTGTCCTATCACTCCCTCCATCTCTAGCAGGTGCTTGTCCTATCCCTCCCTCCATCTATAGCAGGTGCTTGTTCTATCCCTCTCCCCATCTATAGCAGGTGCTTGTCCTATCTCTCTCCCCATCTATAGCAGGTGCTTGTCATATCCCTCTCCCCATCTATAGCAGGTGCTTGTCCTATCCTTCTCCCCATCTATAGCGGGTGCTTGTCCTATCCCTCTCCCCTTCTATAGCTGGTGCTTGTCCTATCCCTCTCCCCATCTATAACAGGTGCCTGTCCTATCCCTCTCCCCTTCTATAGCTGGTGCTTGTCCTATCCCTTTCCCCATCTATAGCAGGTGCTTGTCCTATCCCTCTCACCATCTATAGCTGGTGCTTGTCCTATCCCTCTCCCCATCTATAGCAGGTGCTTGTCCTAGCTCTCCCTCCATCTATAGCAGGTGCTTGTCCTATCCCTCCCTCCATCTATAGCAGGCGCTTGTCCTATCCCTCCCTCCATCTCTAGCAGGTGCTTGTCCTATCCCTCTCCCCATCTATAGCAGGTTCTTGTCCTATCCCTTTCCCCATCTATAGCAGGTGCTTGTCCTTTCTCTCCCCCCATCTATAGCAGGTGCTTGTCCTATCCCTTTCCCCATCAATAGCATGTGATTGTCCTATCTCTCCCTCCATCTATAGCATGTTCTTGTCCTATCCCTCCCTACATCTATGGCAGGTGCTTTTCCTATCCCTCCATCTATAGCAGGTGCTTGTCCTATCTCTCCCTCCATCTTTAGCAGGTGCTTGTCCTATCTCTCTCCCCATCTATAGCAGGTGCTTGTCCTATCCCTCTCCCCATCTATAGCTGGTGCTTGTCCTATCCCTCTCCCCATCTATAGCAGGTGCTTGTCCTATCCCTTTCCCCATCTATAGCAGGTGCTTGTACTATCCCTTTCCCCATCTATAGCAGGTGATTGTTCTATCCATCTCCCCATATATAGCAGGTGATTGTCCTATCCCTCTCCCCATCTATAGCAGGTGCTTGTCCTATCTCTCTCCCCATCTATAGCAGGTGCTTGTTCTATCCCTCTTTCCATCTATAGCAGGTGCTTGTCCTATCCCTCTCCCCATCTATAGAAGGTGCTTGACCTATCTCTCCCTCCATCTATAGCAGGTGCTTGTCCTATCCCTCCCTCCATCTATAGCAGGTGCTTGTTCTATCCCTCTCCCCATCTATAGCAGGTGCTTGTCCTATCTCTCTCCCCATCTATAGCAGGTGCTTGTCCTATCCCTCTCCCCAAATATAGCAGGTGCTTGTCCTATCTCTCTCCCCATCTATAGCGGGTGCTTGTCCTATCCCTCTCCCCATCTATAGCTGGTGCTTGTCCTATCCCTCTCCCCATCTATAGCAGGTGCTTGTTCTATCCCTCTCCCTATTTTTTCCTGGTGCTTGTCCTATCCCTCTCCCCATCTATAGCAGGTGCTTGTCCAATCCCTTTCCCCATCTATAGCAGGTGCTTGTTCTATCCCTCTCCCCATTTTTTCCTGGTGCTTGTCCTATCCCTCTCCCCATCTATAGCAGGTGCTTGTCCAATCCCTTTCCCCATCTATAGCAGGTGCTTGTCCTATCCCTCTCCCCATCTATAGCTGGTGCTTGTCCTATCCCTCTCCCCATCTATAGCAGGTGCTTGTTCTATCCCTCTCCCCATTTTTTCCTGGTGCTTGTCCTATCCCTCTCCCCATCTATAGCAGGTGCTTGTCCAATCACTTTCCCCATCTATAGCAGGTGCTTGTCCTATCCCTCTCCCCATCTATAGCTGGTGCTTGTCCTATCCCTCTCCCCATCTATAGCTGGTGCTTGTCCTATCCCTCTCCCCATCTATAGCAGGTGCTTGTCCAATCCCTTTCCCCATCTATAGCAGGTGCTTGTCCTATCCCTCTCTCCCCATCTATAGCAGGTGCTTGTTCTATCCCTGTTTCCATCTATAGCAGGTCCTTGTCCTATCCCTCTCCCCATCTATAGCAGGTGCTTGTCCTATCTCTCCCTCCATCTATAGCAGGTGCTTGTCCTCGCCCTCCCTCCATCTATAGCAGGCACTTGTCCTATCACTCCCTCCATCTCTAGCAGGTGCTTGTCCTATCTCTCTCCCCATCTATAGCAGGTGCTTGTCCTATCCCTCTCCCCATCTATAGCAGGTGCTTGTCCTATCCTTCTCCCCATCTATAGCTGGTGCTTGTCCTATCCCTCTCCCCATCTATAGCTGGTGCTTGTCCTATCCCTCTCCCCATCTATAGCAGGTGCTTGTTCTATCCCTCTCCCCATTTTTTCCTGGTGCTTGTCCTATCCCTCTCCCCATCTATAGCAGGTGCTTGTCCTATCCCTCTCCCCATCTATAGCATGTGCTTGTCCAATCCCTTTCCCCATCTATAGCAGGTGCTTGTCCTATCCCTCTCCCCATCTATAGCAGGTGCTTGTCCTATCCCTCTTTCCATCTATAGCAGGTCCTTGTCCTATCCCTCTCCCCATCTATAGCAGGTGCTTTTCCTTTCTCTCCCCCCATCTATAGCAGATTGTTTTTCTATCCCTCTCACCATCTATAGCTGGTGCTTGTCCTTTCCCTCTCCCCATCTATAGCAGGTGCTTGTCCTATCCCTCTCCCCATCTATAGCAGGTGCTTGTCCTTTCTCTCCCCCATCTATAGCAGATGCTTGTTCTATCCCTCTCCCCATCTATAGCTGGTGCTTGTCCGATCCCTCTACCCATCTATAACAGGCGCTTGTCCTATCCATCTCCCCATCTATAGCAGGTGCTTGTCCTATCCCTTTCCCCATCAATAGCATGTGATTTTCCTATCTCTCCCTCCATCTATAGTATGTGCTTGTCCTATCCCTCCCTACATCTATGGCAGTTGCTTTTTCTATCCCTCCATCTATAGCAGGTGCTTGTCCTATCTCTCTCTCCATCTATAGCAGGGTCTTGTCCTATCTCTCCCTCCATCTATATCAGGTGCTTGTCCTATCTCTTTCCCCATCTATAGCTGGTGCTTGTCCTATCTCTCTCCCCATCTATAGCATGTGATTGTCCTATCCCTCCCTACTTATATAGCAGGTGCTTTTCCTATCCCTCCCTCCATATATAGCAGGTACTTGTCCTATCCCTCCCTCAATCTATAGCAGGTGCTTGTCCTATCTCTCTCCCCATCTATAGCAGATGCTTGTCCTATCCATCTCCCCATCTATAGCAGGTGCTTGTCCTATCCCATTCCCCATCAATAGCAGGTGCTTGTCCTATCCCATTCCCCATCTATGGCAGGTGCTTGTTCTATCCCTCTCCCCATCTATAGCAGGTGCTTGTCCTATCCCTCTCCCCATCTATAGCAGGTGCTTGTCCTATCCCTCTCCCCATCTATAGCAGGTGCTTGTCCTATCCCTTTCCCCATCTATAGCAGGTGCTTGTCCTATCCCTTTCCCCATCTATAGCAGGTGCTTGTCCTATCCCTCTCCCCATCTATATCAAGTGCTTGTCCTATCCCTCTCCCCATCTATATCAAGTGCTTGTCCTTTCCCTCTCCCCATCTATAGCAGGTGCTTGTCCTTGCCCTCTCCCCATCTATAGCAGGTGTTTGTCCTATCCCTTTCCCCATCTATAGCAGGTGCTTGTTCTATCCATCTCCCCATCTTTAGCAGGTGCTTGTCCTATCCCTCCATCCATCTATAGCAGGTACTTGTCCTATCCCTCCCCCCTCTATAGCAGGTGTTTGTCCTATCCCTCCCTCCATCTATATCAGGTGCTTGTCCTATCCCTTTCCCCATCTGTAGCAGTTGCTTGTCCTATCCCTCTCCCCATCTATAGCAGGTGCTTATCCTACCCCTCTCCCCATCTATAGCAGATGCTTGTTCTATCCCTCTCCCCATCTATAGCAGGTGCTTGTCCTATCCCTCTCCCCATCTATAGCAGGTGCTTGTCCTATCCCTCTCCCCATCTATAGCAGGTGCTTGTCCTATCCCTTTCCCCATCTATAGCAGGTGCTTGTCCTATCCCTTTCCCCATCTATAGCAGGTGCTTGTCCTATCCCTCTCCCCATCTATATCAAGTGCTTGTCCTATCCCTCTCCCCAT
>NC_048572.1:76688414-76783414 GCF_013265735.2 Oncorhynchus mykiss
TCTGCCTCAGCTCTAACATTCAAAACATTTGCTAGACCACATAGAAGCATTTTACATTCTCAGAGAATCACTGTCACCGTCATAAGATGCTGAAGTTTACTTCAACTCAAACAACTAAATAACTTGTACAATTCTTTTCTGAGAATCAACAAGTGTTGTGAGTAGTAAACAAAAACAATTCTGAGAGGCAATGTAGTGTGATATTGAACTCTCAAGGATTCGGCAGCCATTTCCGTACCTTTAATTACGTTGGAGTTGAACGCATTTGTGTGTTGTACTGCTTTCTTTGTGTGTTGTACTGCTTTCTTTGTGTGTTGTACTGCTTTCTTTGTGTGTTGTACTGCTTTCTTTGTGTGTTGTACTGCTTTCTTTGTGTGTTGTACTGCTTTCTTTGTGTGTTGTACTGCTTTCTTTGTGTGTTGTACTGCTTTCTTTGTGTGTTGTACTGCTTTCTTTGTGTGTTGTACCGCTTTCTTTGTGTGTTGTACCGCTTTCTTTGTGTGTTGTACTGCTTTCTTTGTGTGTTGTACCGCTTTCTACAGGAAAGTTATTGAGATCTATCTCCCTCTTTGTTTTTGTCTCTGTCGCTGTCTCTCTTTTTTGTCTCCAGTCAAACTTCCTGGCAGTAAGATATATATCCATCCACACACCTATGAGGATCCTAACCAGGCGGTCAGAGACTTTGCCAAAGAGATTGATGCTTCCAGCATCAGTATAGAGAGAGTCATCGGAGCGGGTGAGTGATCCCTGAGTGGCCCTTACCTAGATCCTTGTGGGACACCAATGGTGCAGTCAAGAGCAGTCTGATTATTAATCAGTCACGCAGACACTTTGAAATGGGCATTTTACATTCAATGTGTATGTGTAATGTGGGAGAGTTTGAGGAGTTGAGTGTGATTACTAATGCTGTATACACTAAGTATACCAAACATTAGGAACACCTTCTTAATATTGAGTTGCACCCCTTTTGCCCCCAGAACAGACTCAATTCATTGGGGCATGGACTCTACAAGGTGTCAAAATAATTCCACAGGGATGCTGGCCCATGTTGACTCCAATGGTATCCATAGTTGTGTCAAGTTGGCTGGAAGTGCTTTGGGTGGTGAACCATTCTTGATACACACAGGAAACTGTTGACTGTGAAAAACCCAGCAGCGTTGTAGTTCTTGACATAACATGGTGCACCTGGCACCTAATACCATACCGTTCAAAGGCACTTAAATATTTTGTCTTGCCCATTCATCCTCAGAATGGCACACATGCACAATCCTTGTCTCAATTTTCTCAAAGCTTAAAAATCCTTATTTATTCTGTCACCTCCCCTTCCTCTACACTGATTGAAGTGGATTTAACAAGTGACATCAATAAGGGATCATAGCTTTCACCTGGATTCACCTGGTCAGTATATGTCATGGAAAGAGCAGGTGTCCTTAATGTTTTGTTCACTCAGTGTATGTGTGTATTGAGAATGAGTTTTGGGAGCTGTGTAGTTATTTATACTGTGGGTATCTGTGTGTGTTGTAGGTGAGTTTGGGGAGGTGTGTAGTTATTGATATTGTGTTTATCTATGTGCGTTGTAGGTGAGTTTGGGGAGGTGTGTAGTGGTTGTCTTCGACTCCAGGGGAAGAGGGAGATCTACGTGGCCATAAAGAGTCTGAAGGCAGGATACGCTGACAAACAGAGGCGGGACTTCCTCTCTGAGGCCAGCATCATGGGACAGTTCGACCACCCAAACATCATCAGACTGGAGGGTGTGGTCACACGATGTGAGTGATTGACAGCTACTTTGACTAATCTAAGCAGAGATTGTCCATCACCACACAGTATTTCACCTATTCCTTTAGATATGGCTATTGTTTGCTTTGGATCATGTATTGTGTGTGCATGTATGTGTGTAACGTACCTATGTGTGAGAGAGACAGCTGTGCTCTTAATGAGAATCAGACCTGACCCTCGACCAGGTAGAGGCTCCAGTTACCATGGCAGCCCATGCTGTTGATGTGTCTGTTTGTGTGTGCGTATACGTGTAGGTACAAGGGGCACATGTTTACTAGTGCTTGTTATTACATTAGAGAAAGAGTGTTTGGATGTGATAGGTGATTTAGAAAAGACAGAACACACAGAGACACAGACACAACCTTCCTGACAGATCACTATCACCATCACTGTCACTCCATCCTCTCTCTCTCTCTCTCTCTCTCTCTCTCTCTCTCTCTCTCTCTCTCTCTCTCCCTCTCTCTCTCTCTCTCCCTCTATCCCTCGCGCCCTCTCTCTCTCTCTCTATTTCTCTCTCTCAAAACACGCTTGTATCATTTCCAAACACTTAGCTCAGCACAGTATTTATATACAATGCATCACTTACTTGGCTTAATGGTGCATCTTCTGTCTGCACTGACATTCTAAGCCTGTAGGACGGTAACTTATCAATATATATATATGAATGTCACTAAATATAAATGCCTATATAAATGCCCACCCTCTCCACCATGTCTACAACCCAGTCTCCCCCATGTCTACAACCCAGTCAACCCCATGTCTCCCCCATGTCTACAACCCAGTCTCCCCCATGTCTACAACCCAGTCTCCCCCCAGTCTCCCCATGTTTCCAACCCAGTCTCCCCCATGTCTCCAACCCAGTCTCCCCCCAGTCTCCCCCATGTCTACAACCCAGTCTCCCCCAGTCTCCCCATGTTTCCAACCCAGTCTCCCCCATGTCTCCAACCCAGTCTCCCCCATGTCTCCAACCCAGTCTCCCCATGTCTCCAACCCAGTCTCCCCATGTCTCCCCCATGTCTCCAACCCAGTCTCCCCATGTCTCCAACCCAGTCTCCCCATGTCTCCCCCATGTCTCCAACCCAGTCTCCCCCCAGTCTCCCCCATGTCTCCAACCCAGTCTCCCCCCGTCTCCCCCATGTCTCCAACCCAGTCTCCCCCCAGTCTCCCCCATGTCTCCAACCCAGTCTCCCCCCAGTCACCCCCCCAGTCTCCCCATGTCTCTACCCCAGTCTCCCCCGTTCTCCCCCCGTCTCCCCCATGTCTCCACCCCAGTCTCCCCCCGTCTCCCCCATGTCTCCACCCCAGTCTCTCCCCGTCTCCCCCATGTCTTCACCCCAGTCTCCCCCCGTCTCCCCCATGTCTCCACCCCAGTCTCCCCCCGTCTCCCCCATGTCTCCACCCCAGTCTCCCCCCGTCTCCCCCATGTCTCCACCCCAGTCTCCCCCATGTCTCCAACCCAGTCTCCCCCAGTCAACCCCCCCAGTCTCACCATGTCTCCCCCATGTCTCCACCCCAGTCTCCCCCTGTCTCCCCCATGTCTCCACCCCAGTCTCCTCCTTCTCCCCCATGTCTCCACCCCAGTCTCCCCCCGTCTCCCCCATGGCCTCCCATGCCCCCCCCTCCCCCGCAGGTCTCCCCTTATTCTAAGATTTGTAAACCATTAATGAAAAATAAAACACTACTATATCTTGATTAGATACGTTTTTTTTACATTATAATTTAATTATTATTTTTTATTTATGTTTTATTTAAGCAGGTAGGCTAGTTGAGAACAAGATGTGACCTGGCCAAGATAAAGCAAAGTAGTTCGACACATACAACACAGAGTTACACATGGAATAAACAAAAATACAATCAATAATACAGTATAAAAATCTATATACAGCATGTGCAAATGAGGGAGGATAAGAGAGGTAAGGCAATAAGTAGGCCATGGTGGCAAAGTAATTACAATATAGCAATTAAACACTGGAATGGTAGGATGTGCAGAAGATGAATGTGCAATTTGAGATACTGGGGTGCAAAGGAGCAAGATAAATAAATAAATACAGTATGGGGATGACGTAGATTGGATGGGCTATGTACAGATGGGCTTTGTACAGGTGCAGTGATTTGTGAGCTGATCTGACAGCTGGTGCTTAAAGCTAGTGAGGGAGGTAAGAGTCTCCAGCTTCAGAGATTTTTGCAGTTCGTTCCAGTCATTGGCAGCAGAGAACTGGAAGAAGAGGCGGCCAAAGGAAGAATTGGCTTTGGGGTTGACCAGTGAGATATACCTGCTGGAGCGAGTGCTACGGGTGGGTGCTGCTATGGTGACCAGTGAGCTGAGATAAGGGGGGACTTTACCTAGCAGGGTCTTGTAGATGACCTGAAGTATTCTAATGATTCAAACTCGTTCAAATTGGTTGTTGATAATTGCTAGACAATCCTTTTCAGGTCTTGCCATGTTTTTTACCCATCGACTAGACCAACAGGTACCCTTCTTTGCAAGGCATTGGAAAACCTCCCTGTACTTTGTGGTTAAATCTATGTTTGAAATTCACATCTGTGAGACCTTACAGATTATTGTATGTGTGGGCTACAGAGATGAGGTAGTCTTTAAAAAATAATGTTAAACAGTCCATGCAAGTTATTATGTGACTTGTTAAGTACATTTTTACTCTAGAACTTATTTAGGATTGGCATAACAAATGTTTTGAATCCTGAAGACATTTCAGCTTTAAATGTTTTATTAATTTGTACAAATGTTGAAAAGCATAATTCCACTTTCACATGGTGGGGAATTGTGTGAAGGCCATTGAGAGAAAAAAACAGACTGTAATCCTTTTAATGTTCATGCGGTAACACAAGAAAATGTGGAAAAAGTCAAGGGGTGTGAATACTTTCTGAAAGCACTGTAGGTCTCACAACAAAATAACGAATGCATATGCATAACCCCATCATGAATATTAATAATTCACCGAGTTAATTGGATGTGTTTTTTATCTTCATGAATATTCAGTAACGTGCAAATGAAAGCTGAAAATCACTCTGCATTTCTTAATCATTTTTTATTTTATATCTCTCTCTCTCTCTAATTAGAGATGATAATTTTGACCTTTGCTTGGCTGGGTTGGAGTGGTTTGTAGAACTATTAGCAGAATAAATCAGAATTGCTTTTCATTCCACAGGCACAGGTTGGTAATTGCTGCTCTTTTCTCTCAGAAGTAGCATTTTAATGCACTGTGAAACATAAACCAAGCACACACACACACACACACACACACACACACACACACACACACACACACACACACACACACACACACACACACACACACACACACAGACACACAGACACACAGACACACAGACACACATACACTGACACACACAGACACAGACACAGACACACACAGACACAGACACACACCAACAGACACGCACACACAGACACACACACTACACACACAGACACACAGACACGCACACACAGACACACAAACACACAAACACGTACACACAGACACACACAGAAACACACACACACACAGACAGACACACAAACACACACACAGACACAGACACACACACACACAGAGACAGACACGCACACACAGGCACGCACACACAGACTCAGACACACACAGACACGCAAACATGCACACACAGACACACACACACAGACACACATCCAGCATCCAGACAGACACACAGACACACACACGTCCAGACACACACACACACACACACAGACACACGCACACACAGACACAGACACACAAACACGCACACACAGACACACACACACATCCAGACACACACACACACAGACACACACACACATTGGGTTGGAGACACACAGACACGCACACACTGACACACGACAAACACACACACACACACACATAACTTTCTCACTCATCTTTATTTACGATTCATTCAGGATTATACGTAGAGATGGTCATCCACATGAATGTAGAATTCTTCTTAAACATATTATATTCTTATTTACAATAAAACTCCAAAATGACACAATACCTCATTTACCATTCATTTCTATCGGGCACAAAATAATCTGAAACACAACAAAAACAAACAGCAAATGCATCACAAGCTTGATGTGGTCATTGCGTGCTATTAATATGGAACCAAATACAACCATTTTGACTACTTTGATACTCATACAGGTGAATTTGGCTTAATACTTTTGGTCACCAAAGATGGGGGGACTATATACAAAAAGTTTAGTAAATTCTCAACGGTTCACCTGATATGGATGAAAATACCCTCAAATTAAAGCTATAGTCATTGTCATTGTATCATTACAAATCCAATGGAATGGAGCACAGAGCCAAAACAACAGAAATGTGTCACTGTCCCAATCATTTTGAAGCTCACTGTATGTGAGTTTGAGTGTGTGTGTTTGTGTCCCTGTGTGTAGATGTGTATGTGTGAGAGCCTTCTGTCCTGGTATTCTAATGAGAGCCTGCTGTCCTGGTATTCTAATGAGAACCTTCTGTCCTGCTGTCCTGGTATTCTAATGAGAGCCTTCTATCCTGCTGTTCTGGTATTCTATTGGGGGCCTTCTATCCTGCTGTCCTGGTATTCTAATGAGAGCCTTCTGTCCTGCTGTCCTGGTATTCTAATGAGAGCCTTCTATCCTGCTGCCCTGGTATTCTAATGAGAGCCTTCTATCCCGCTGTCCTGGTATTCTAATGAGAGCCTTCTGTCCTGCTGTCCTGGTATTCTAATGAGAGCCTGCTGTCCTGGTATTCTAATGAGAACCTTCTATCCTGCTGTCCTGGTATTCTAATGAGAGCCTTCTATCCTGCTGTCCTGATATTCTAATGAGAGCCTTCTGTCCTGCTGTCCTGGTATTCTAATGAGAACCTTCTATCCTGCTGCCCTGGTATTCTAATGAGAGCCTTCTATCCCGCTGTCCTGGTATTCTAATGAGAGCCTTCCATCTCGCTGTCCTGGTATTCTAATGAGAGCCTTCTGTCCGGGTATTCTAATGAGAGCCTTCTGTCCTGGTATTCTAATGAGAGCCTTCTATCCTGGTATTCTAATGAGAGCCTTCTATCCTGGTATTCTAATGAGAGCCTTCTGTCCTGGTATTCTAATGAGAGGCTTATATCCTGGTATTCTAATGAGAGCCTTCTACCCTGATATCCTGGTATTCTAATGAGAGCCTGCATGTCTTTCTGTGATTGCTGCCATTGTTATGGAAATGAGATCGCCGCACACAAAGAGAACGAGAGAGGGAATTGACCTTTTCTCCGCGAATTGGAAAAGTGCTGCATGAAATATCTCTCTCCATCTGTCCTTTTATCTATTTATCCTTTCTTTATAAGCCTCACATAATCGCTGCGGCAATCGGCTCATCTGGAAATCCTACAATTAGGTACACCTCGTCATCTCATCTGCCGGCTATCTATCTAATACGTTCTCTCTCAGCACCTGGTTAAGGCCTGCTCTATTCTCTCCCCTAATCTGTTATCCTGTATTTGGGTAAAGTAGTTATGCATTTGGAGGCTCTCCTTTGTGTGGAGAGTAATGTTAGTTTAAACACTCTTTGTGTGGTGAATTTATTGGAGATTTGATGTGTTTCTGTCTCTCACTTTATGCTCCTCCAGCCGTACGAAGAGATCCATATGCTCTCACACATAGTAGTAATATTTTAGTTAAAACCCCTCTATCTGAATCAATATGCAGTTAACAATCTCCAGTTAACATTCCATGTTGTTTCTCAAGCTAGAACACTTACACAGTGGACAGATCAGCACTGTGGTGTACGAGGTTGACTGAGGCGATAGGAGGCCAGTTCTCTCATTAAAAGCATGTGTTAATGAAGTGCTGTTAAAAACACAAACTCCTGGATCCATTTTACACTGCTGCTCTCACACCAGGCAGAAGATCAATAGGCAATCTGCAATTCTGCTCACTGCAAATAAACTGGGCTGGACACTGAGCATCACACACACATCAGATACAAACATCAGCCTACACATATTTAAACATTCTTCAGCACATGCAAATAGAGAGCACCTCTCTTTCCCAGTCACACCACACAAATACACACAGCATTTTGTTCATTTTGCAGACACACTTATCCAGTGCACACTTATCCATGCTCAAGTGCACAGCAGCAGATTTTTCACCTAGTCATCTCGGGGACTTGAACCAGTGACCTTTTGGTTACCCGCCCAACACTCTTAACTGCTAGGCTACTTGCCGCCCTCACACACACATACCATTTCTTTACCAGTGCTGCAGTGTTATCCCATCACTGCTGAGTGCCATCATATAGTCCTGATCGTCAGAGCTCTTTGTTTCTGTCAGGTGCTTGTTTACTGGCTCTGTTACAAAAGCTACTATTACCGCTCTGAGTTAGAAACTGGACGTACACATCGACACCAGAAGCAATCAGACAACCTTGGCTCTTTAGAAGATATTAAAGTTGAAAGCCTTGAAAACAGCTAATTTATGAGATAATGGGGCTACACACAACTTATCTTCGACCGAGTGGTATTCCTTCATTCTGTTGGTTTGAAGTGTCTCTATCTTTACGCATCTTAATGAATGTCTCTTTATTTTGGCTGAAGGGAATGTGTTTCTGTAGGGTCTTAAGAACAGGGCTTCATTTAACACAGCAGAGAGGCGATACTCCACAGGGTTGATACTCCAACAGAGAGAGGTAAAATGTGGCAACCTGACCGTGTGTGTTTGGAGGAGGGCTTTATGTGCGTGTCTGGCATGCGATTCAGTCTCAAGACGTGGTCAATGGGGTCTATTGTAGGGGATCAGAGTGACAGAGGGAGGGAGAGATAGACAGACAGAGGGGAGTGTGTGTGTGGTTTGGTGTTAACTCCCTGGGATCTTGTCATGCTAATTCTCCATGGCAGGAGTCCAGATGAAGACTTCAGAAAGCAGAGGAATTATAGACCAATAGGATAATGAATGAAGGACTGGACTCGTCAACTGAACAGTGAAGTTTTCTCAAGGGTTTCACAGCGGTCAGAGCTGGGAACCACAATGAAACACTCATCCCATTATATTTGTAGTTAGGGAAGCTCTTTGCTTTTGCACACACACCTTTATTCAAGAACATTCTTTCTTGTATTTTCCTCAAACCTTGAGCTCCCCAGTTGTATCACAGTTGTCTGTCTGTCTGTCTGTCTGTCTGTCTGTCTGTCTGTCTGTCTGTCTGTCTGTCTGTCTGTCTGTCTGTCTGTCTGTCTGTCTGTCTGTCTGTCTGTCTGTCTGTCTGTCTGTCTGTCTGCCTGCCTGCCTGCCTGCCTGCCGGCCGCTCGTCTGTCAATCTCACACATACACACACGTGTCTGTCTATCTGTTAGGTAAGGGGGACGGGCTGTTAGCTGTCAGACCTCTATTTTGGTACGGATCAATCCCACAGCGCCTTTCATCTGTCCCTTTCGATAGAGCAGTCACATGACACACTTCTCTGCAGGACAGCCTCAAAATCAGAGGCTCGTCCTGCAATCGATACACACACACCCTCTGGCCTAGTCTCTGGTGGCAGTGTCCCGTTTGACAGCCACATTAGTCTAACGGATCAAAGTGAAAGGGAATTGGATTTTCCTCTGCTGGGGGTGAGGATAGGCATTTATCAGTGTGTGTGTTTTTTGTGTGCCATTTATCTCAGTGAGATAGTGATTTCATTTACGGTGATGTATCACCGTCTTTACCCAGTATAGAGCTGTAGGGCTCCCAGTGATGTTACTGACCTCCCCTGACAACCCATCTCCCCCTCCCTCCACCCCCTCTTCCACCTCCCCTCTCCCTCCTTCCCTCTCCCTCCTCTCGCCCTCCTCTCCTTCCCCTTCCTCCCCCTCTCCTTCCCCCTGTCTTCCTCTTCTCCCTCCTCCCCTCTCCCTCCTCCCCCTCTCCATCCTCACCTACCTCTCACTTATTTTATTCTGTATTTCTCTCCCCTGCCCTTCTCCCCTGACAACCATATTCTCCCCCATACCCTCTCCACTCTCACCCCAATCTCACCCTTCTCCCTCCTCTTTCAATCTTCACCTGTCTTTCCTCACTTCTCTTACCCTGTCTCACACCTCCCCCACATCTCCTCCTCTTTCTTCCCCATCTCTCACCTTCCTTGTTCAACCCACTTCCTCCTCCCGTCCTTTCCTCCCTCTCTCTCTCTCTCTCTCGAATCCCATCTCCCTCCATCTCCTCCTCCCATCTCCCTCCAACTCCTCTCTCCTCCTTTCCTCCCTCTCCTTCCATCTCCCTCCTTCTCCTACCTTCTTATCTCTGCCCGGTTCTTCCCAGCATCTCTGATTGGAGAAATGTGGCCTATTCATCACCATTGACACAGTAGTATGGTAGTATTGGCTGTGTTTACAAACTGTACCACACACAGTGTGTGTGTGTGTGTGTGTGTGTGTGTGTGTGTGTGTGTGTGTGTGTGTGTGTGTGTGTGATTGGAACCACATTCCCTTCTCTGGCTATAGGAGGTGTCGTCTGTGGGGGGCCATGTAAGGAAACAGGGACTACTGTGCGGGCCAGTGCGGGCACTTTGTTAATCATTTGTAAGCCACCAGGAGCCGGGCGGGGAATCAGACCTGTCAATCAATCACACTGTTTACCCCCTTCCCTCAACACACACAGGTGTTCAATACCCCCCCCCCCCCCCCCCCCACCCTAGCCCAAAAGGCTGATCAGTATTCATGAGATCTCAAGAGACAGCCCTCTGCACACAGACACACACACACACACACACACACACACACACACACACACACACCCTTGTGGATTGGCCCACAGTAATTATCTTCTGGTGTTTATGGAAGGCCCTGATTAGAAGCTGTCACTGTGAATGATGATGACATGCCATGATGTACCCCAGAGAGAGAGAGAGAGAGGGAGAGAGGAGGGAGAGAGAGGGAGAGAGGAGGGAGAGAGAGGGAGGGGAGATAGGTGGGAGAGAGGGAGAAAGACTAAATGAGATTGGTCTCCACTGTGACTATTTACTTCTCCTGTCTTTCCTCTCTTCCCATCTATGTGGAATGTTGTTCTGTTCTGTGTTGTTCTTTATTTTTTTGTGTCCTCAGATAAGCCAGTATGTATGTATTGTGTTCTGTGTTGTTGTGTATTTTTCTGTGTCCTCAGATAAGCCAGTATATATGTTTTGTGTTCTGTGTTGTTCTGTATTGTTCTGTGTCCTCAGATAAGCCAGTATTTGTGTTCTGTATTGTTCTGTGTCCTCAGATAAGCCAGTATATATGTATTGTGTTATGTGTTGTTCTGTGTCCTCAGATAAGCCAGTATATATGTTTTGTGTTCTCTATTGTTCTGTGTCCTCAGATAAGCCAGTATACAGTGGGGCAAAAAAGTATTTAGAGAGGCCTGTAATTTTCATCATAGGTACACTTCAACTACGACAGACAAAATGAGAAAAAAAATCCAGAAAATCACATTGTAGGATTTTTAATGAATTTATTTGCAAATTATGGTGGAAAATAAGTATTTGGTTACCTACAAACAAGCAAGATTTCTGGCTCTCACAGACCTGTAACTTCTTCTTTAAGAGGCTCCTCTGCCCTCCACTCGTTACCTGTATTAATGGCACCTGTTTGAACTTGTTATCAGTATAAAAGACACCTGTCCACAACCTCAAACAGTCACACTCCAAACTCCACTATGGCCAAGACCAAAGAGCTGTCAAAGGACACCAGAAACAAAATTGTAGACCTGCACCAGGCTGGGAAATGTGAATCTGCAATAGGTAAGCAGCTTGGTTTGAAGAAATCAACTGTGGGAGCAATTATTAGGAAATGGAAGACCTACAAGACCACTGATAATCTCCCTCGATCTGGGGCTCCACGCAAGATCTCACCCCATGGGGTCAAAATTATCACAAGAACGGTGAGCAAAAATCCCAGAACCACACGGGGGGACCTAGTGAATGACCTGCAGAGAGCTGAGACCAAAGTAACAAAGCCTACCATCAGTAACACACTAAGCCGCCAGGGACTCAAATCCTGCAGTGCCAGACGTGTCCCCCTGCTTAAGCCAGTACATGTCCAGGCCCGTCTGAAGTTTGCTAGAGAGCATTTGGATGATCCAGAAGAAGATTGGGAGAATGTCATATGGTCAGATGAAACCAAAATATAACTTTTTGGTAAAAACTCAACTTGTCGTGTTTGGAGGACAAAGAATGCTGAGTTTCATCCAAAGAACACCATACCTACTGTGAAGCATGGGGGTGGAAACATCATGCTTTGGGGCTGTTTTTCTGCAAAGGGACCAGGACGACTGATCCGTGTAAAGGAAATAATTATTGGGCCATGTATCATGAGATTTTGAGTGAAAACCTCCTTCCATCAGCAAGGGCATTGAAGATGAAATGTGGCTGGGTCTTTCAGCATGACAATGATCCCAAACACACGGAAAGTCCGTGTTGCCCAGCAACAGCCCCAAAACATCACTGCTCTAGAGGAGATCTGCATGGAGGAATGGGCCAAAACACCAGCAACAGTGTGTGAAAACCTTACAGAAAACGTTTGACCTCTGTCATTGCCAACAAAGGGTATATAACAAAGTCTTGAGATAAACTTTTGTTAATGACCAAATACTTATTTTCCACCATAATTTGCAAATAAATTCATTAAAATTCCTAAAATGTGATTTTCTGGATTTTTTCTCTCTCACTTTGTCTGTCATAGTTGAAGTGTACCTATGATGAAAATTACAGGCCTCTCTCATCTTTTTAAGTGGGAGAACTTGCACAATTGGTGGCTGACTAAATACTTTTTTGTCCCACTGTATATGTATTGTGTTCTGTGTTGTTCTGTATTGTTCTGTGTCCTCAGATAAACCAGTATATATGTATTGTGTTCTGTGTTGTTCTGTATTGTTCTGTGTCCTCAGATAAACCAGTAGATATGTATTGTGTTCTGTGTTGTTCTGTGTCCTTAGATAAGCCAGTATATATGTATTGTGTTCTGTGTTGTTCTGTGTCCTCAGATTAGCCAGTATATATGTATTGTGTTCTGTGCATTAATGTAATGTGTTGTTCTTTCTCTTCTCAGGTAAGCCAGTGATGATCATCACAGAATTTATGGAGAATGGATCCCTAGATACCTTTCTCAAGGTTAGTTGGGGTTTTAGACTGGGTTTCCGAATAAGCACTTTGACTTCAGCTGATCTAAAAAGTGCTTTATAAATACATTTTTATTGAATTTATTGAGTTTGTTCCACACTCACACACTCACTCACTCACACTCTCTCTCTCTACCCACTTAGTCATTCTGCCTGTATATTAAGACAGTCTGAAGCTTGTGCTGCTCCATAGTGTTTGAAGATCTCTCCTGATTGAAACAGGGATGGAAAGTAATAGAAAGTGATTGTAGAGAAACTACTAGTTCCTCATTCAGTCTTTTCAGTTCTGACAGAACACCACTCAACCCCACTGGCCTCACTCCTACTGAAGGATTTCACAATAACATCTGTGGAGGACAGATTCACTCACAAACCCACCCATCAATAATGTTTAGAGTTGCCCTTGGTATATATAGCTGAACCAGCAGATAACCCTGAGTGTTATGTCCACCTCCCCACTCCTATATCCATCCACTAGACCGTAATCCTGTTATAGCTAGCTTACGTTATCTCACAGCAATATCCACCCACGTCATCTCCTGTTCTACCACAAACACACAATACACACATGCACACACATACACACACAAAGGCATGCATACACACAAGCACGCACACAGACACACACATACACACCAGTTCTCTCTCATTCTCAGAGCAATATCCATCTACACTACCGGTCAAAAGTTTTAGAACACCTACTCATTCAAGGGTTTTTCTTTATTTTTACTACTTTCTCCATTGTAGAATAATAGTGAAGACATCACAACTATGAAATAACACGCAGGGAATCAAGTAGTAACCAGAAAAGTGGAAAACAAATCAAAATATATTTTATATTTAAGATTCTTCAAATAGCCGCTCTTTGACTTGATGACAGCTTTGCACACCAGTGGCATTCTCTCAACCAGCTTCATGAGGTAGTCACCTGGAATGCATGTCAATTAACAGGTGTGCCTTCTTAAAAGTTAAGTTTCTGTCCTTCTTAATGCCTTTGAGCAAATCATTTGTGTTGTGACATGGTGGGGGGTATACAGAAGATAGCCCTATTTGGTAAAACACCAAGTCCATATTATGGCAAGAGCAGCTCAAATAAGCAAAGAGAAATGACAGTCCATCATTACTTTAAGACATGACGGCAGTCAATACGGAACATTTCAAGAACTTTTAACGTTTCTTCAAGCGCAGTCGCAAAAACCATCAAGCGCTATGATGAATCTGGCTCTCATGAGGACCGCCACAGGAAAGGAAGACCCAGAGTTACCTCTGCTGCAGAGGATAAGTTCATTAGAGTTACCAAACTCAGAAATTGCAGCCCAAATAAATGCTCCAAAGAGTTCAAGTAACAGACACATCTCAACATCAACTGTTCAGAGGAGACTGTGTGAATCAGGCCTTCATGGTCCAATTGCTGCAAAGAAACCACTACTAAAAGAACACCAATAAGAAGAAGAGACTTGTATGGGCCAAGAAACATGAGCAATGGACATTAGACCGGTGGAAATTTGTCCTTCGGTCTGAAGTCCAAATTGGAGATTTTTGGTTCCAACCGCCGTGTCTTACACGCCTCCAGGCAGTGTAAGGGCTATTTTACCAAGAAGGAGAGTGATGGAGTGCTGCATCAGATGACCTGACTTCCACAATCACCTGACCTCAACCAAATTGAGATGGTTTGTGATGAGTCGGACCGCAGAGTGAAGGAAAAGCAGCCAACGTGGCAAATCCTTCAAGCTGGTTGAGAGAATGCCAAGAGTGTGCAAAGCTGTCATTAAGGCAAAGGGTGGCTACTTTGAAGAATCTCAAATATAAAATATATTTTGATTTGTTTAACACTTTTTTTGGTTACTACATGATTTCATGTATTCTTTTATAGTTTTGTTGCCTTCATTATAATTCTACAATGTTGAAAATAGTCAAAATAATGAAAAACCCTTTGATGAGTAGGTGTTGTAAAACAATGGACTGGTAGTGTATATCCTCTACCGGTGTTTCAGCAGCTGTGGAGCAAGTTAATTAGGTCTTGTTTTGTGAAATGCTGATTGATTGCTCTGTCTCTCTAACCCACAGACTTCCTCCTTTAACAATCTCCTTATAGCACTTCCAGTAAGGGATTTGAGAGAGAAGGGGGGAGTGGGGGTTGGAGAGTGGAAGGGAGGGAGACAGAGGGAGGAGAAAGAAATGGGGTGAGAGAGACAATAAGAAAGAGAGGGAGAGAGGGGTGAAATAGAATGAAAGAGAGAGGGAGAGGGGTGAAAGTGAAATAGAATGAAAGAGAGAGAGAGAGAGAGAGATGCATTGTTTTTGTGACCAGTGCTTCTTCATTGATCTGGGGTCTAATGAAAGCAATGTAACTCTGTGTTTAGCCTATTACCCATAAAACTGATCTCAGAATTATATTGGCTTTTTATGACAGTCATTATGCTCACTACCCAGATCAAACATCGCCAACGCATGTGTGTGTGTGTGTGTGTGTGTGTGTGTGTGTGTGTGTGTGTGTGTGTGTTTGAGAGAGCAGTCTTCTTTCTCTTCCCTGTCAGTTTTCATCATCATTTAGCCAGATTATCGTGGAGGGGATTGGGCTCCACTTAAAGAGAACTGTATCTGTATTGCGGTAATGAGAGTGGTAACAGTGGTGATCTGTTCTCAGTGATACAGCCTGCTGTATATTAGTAGAGGAACTGTGGAGAAGGATTTATGAGATAGAGTCAGGCTGGGGGTGTTATTCACAGAGCAGGACTGCTGTGGTGGTAACACAATGTGCATATGTGTGTTCAATGAAATTCAAGCCAATTCAATAAACTTTATTGTTCCCCAAGGGTAAATTGTTGCTGGGGTGATGGTGACAACACCGACAGAACATACAACAGCGAACATCTCTCTCTCTCTCTCTCCATTTCTCTCCCACCCTTCTTTCTCTCTGTCTCTCCCTCTCCCTCTTTCCAATAGAAACAAGACGGTCAGTTCACAGTGATCCAGCTGGTGGGCATGCTGCGGGGCATTGCGTCGGGCATGAAGTACCTGTCTGACATGAGCTACGTTCACCGAGACCTGGCCGCACGCAACATCTTGGTCAACAGCAACCTGGTGTGTAAGGTGTCTGACTTCGGCCTGTCACGAGTACTGGAGGACGACCCTGAGGCAGCATACACCACACAGGTAAGACAGACACACACCATTATAACACACGGGTAAGACAGACACACACCATTATACCACACGGGTAAGACAGACACACACCATTATACCACATGGGTAAGACAGACACACACCATTATACCACACGGGTAAGACAGACACACACCATTATACCACACGGCTAAGACAGACACACACCATTATACCACACAGGTAAGACAGACACACACCATTATACCACACGGATAAGACAGACACACACCATTATACCACACAGGTAAGACAGACACACACCCTTATACCACATGGGTAAGACAGACACACACCCTTATACCACACGGGTAAGACAGACACACACCATTATACCACACGGGTAAGACAGACACACACCATTATACCACATGGGTAAGACAGGCACACACCATTATACCACACGGGTAAGACAGACACACACCCTTATACCACACGGGTAAGACAGACAAACACCATTATACCACATGGGTAAGACAGACACACACCATTATACCACACGGGTAAGACAGACACACACCATTATACCACATGAGTAAGACAGACACACACCCTTTTACCACACAGGTAAGACAGACACACACCCTTATACTACACGGGTAAGAGAACCCAAGAATGTGTTATGCGAAGGATTATTACATTTAAATCCTTGTTTTTGAAAGGCTCATACATGATGGTACAATTGGAATTTGCTTAGACAGTAAATATTTGTATTAAAGTTGTAGCCTTCTGTATGTTAGTGAGGAAGAGAAGGAGAGAGCTTGTTAGTCCATATCAGTGCCCCTGTCCACCCATACTGTGGTATGTTGGTATTTCCTCTCTTACCTCTCTCATCCACCTCAACCCTCATCCCTCTTTTCTAACTTCCTAGCCTTTCTCCTTCTCACATCTCTCTCTCATTTCCTCACTCCCTAGCCTTTCTCATTCTCACCTCTCTCTCATTTCCTCACTCCCTAGCCTTTCTCCTTCTCACCTCTCTCTCCTTTCCTCACTCCCTAGCCTTTCTCCTTCTCACCTCTCGCTCCTTTCCTCACTCCCTAGCCTTTCTCATTCTCACCTCTCTCTCATTTCCTCACTCCCTAGCCTTTCTCCTTCTCACCTCTGTCTCCTTTCCTCACTCCCTAGCCTTTCTCCTTCTCACCTCTCGCTCCTTTCCTCACTTCCTAGTCTCTCATTCTTACCTCTCTCTCCTTTCCTCACTCCCTAGCCTTTCTCCTTCTCAACTCTCTTTCCTTTCCTCTTTCCCCCTTACCCCTTCCCTCCAAATTTCCCCTTTATTCCCTTCTTTTTTTGTGAGAGAAAGAGAGAGAGGGGTAGAATGACAAATCACGCGTGAAACAGCCTGTCAGTCCCTGTTAGCCTAAATTGAGATGAGACGGATCCGTTTCGCCAATATGAAAGCTTTTATGCTGCAGCTACCTAGCATAGCTTGCTGATATTTATCAGACAAGTCAAAGTGAGGCCTATTTCTGGTCCATGTATTTCATGACTCTTGTTTGCTAAAACACCTTGCTACAAGTGCCAACTTTGTTTCAAAGTTTCATCACTTCATTGTAAAGTTACTGTGATTTGTCACATGCTCCGAATAGAACACCTGACAGTGAAATGCTTACTTACAAGGCCTTAATCAACAATGCAGGTTTAAAATAATAATAATAATAATAATAAAAGAGCAGCAGTAAAATAACAGCAGCGAGGCTTTATACAGGTGGTACCGGTACAGAGTCAATATGGAGGCTATATACAGGTGGTACCGATACAGAGTCAATATGGAGGCTATATACAGGGAGTACCGGTACAGAGTCAATATGGAGGCTATATACAGGGAGTACCGGTACAGAGTCAATATGGAGGCTATATACAGGTGGTACCGATACAGAGTCAATATGGAGGCTATATACAGGGAGTACCGGTACAGAGTCAATATGGAGGCTATATACAGGGAGTACCGGTACAGAGTCAATATGGAGGCTATATACAGGTGGTACCGGTACAGAGTCAATATGGAGGCTATATACAGGTGGTACCGATACAGAGTCAATATGGAGGCTATATACAGGGAGTACCGGTACAGAGTCAATATGGAGGCTATATACAGGGAGTACCGGTACAGAGTCAATATGGAGGCTATATACAGGTGGTACCGGTACAGAGTCAATATGGAGGCTATATACAGGTGGTACCGATACAGAGTCAATATGGAGGCTATATACAGGTGGTACCGATACAGAGTCAATATGGAGGCTATATACAGGTGGTGCCGGTACAGAGTCAATGTGGAGGCTATATACAGGGGGTACCGGTACAGAGTCAATGTGGAGGCTATATACAGGTGGTACCGGTACAGAGTCAATGTGGAGGCTATATACAGAGGGTACCGGTACAGAGTCAATGTGGAGGCTATATACAGGGGGTACCGGTACAGAGTCAATGTGGAGGCTATATACAGGTGGTACCGGTACAGAGTCAATGTGGAGGCTATATACAGGTGGTACCGGTACAGAGTCAATATGGAGGCTATATACAGGTGGTACCGGTACAGAGTCAATATGGAGGCTATATACAGGTGGTACCGGTACAGAGTCAATATGGAGGCTATATACAGGTGGTACCGGTACAGAGTCAATATGGAGGCTATATACAGGTGGTACCGGTACAGAGTCAATGTGGAGGCTATATACAGGGGGTACCGGTACAGAGTCAATGTGGAGGCTATATACAGGTGGTACCGGTACAGAGTCAATGTGGAGGCTATATACAGGTGGTACCGGTACAGAGTCAATATGGAGGCTATATACAGGTGGTACCGGTACAGAGTCAATATGGAGGCTATATACAGGTGGTACCGGTACAGAGTCAATATGGAGGCTATATACAGGTGGTACCGGTACAGAGTCAATATGGAGGCTATATACAGGTGGTACCGGTACAGAGTCAATGTGGAGGCTATATACAAGGGGTACCGGTACAGAGTCAATGTGGAGGCTATATACAGGGGGTACCGGTACAGAGTCAATGTGGAGGCTATATACAGGTGGTACCGGTACAGAGTCAATGTGGAGGCTATATACAGGTGGTACCGGTACAGAGTCAATGTGGAGGCTATATACAGGTGGTACCGGTACAGAGTCAATGTGGAGGCTATATACAGGTGGTACCGGTACAGAGTCAATATGGAGGCTATATACAGGTGGTACCGGTACAGAGTCAATATGGAGGCTATATACAGGTGGTACCGGTACAGAGTCAATGTGGAGGCTTTATACAGGTGGTACCGGTACAGAGTCAATATGGAGGCTATATACAGGTGGTACCGGTACAGAGTCAATATGGAGGCTATATACAGGTGGTACCGGTACAGAGTCAATATGGAGGCTATATACAGGTGGTACCGGTACAGAGTCAATGTGGAGGCTATATACAGGTGGTACCGGTACAGAGTCAATATGGAGGCTATATACAGGTGGTACCGGTACAGAGTCAATATGGAGGCTATATACAGGTGGTACCGGTACAGAGTCAATATGGAGGCTATATACAGGGAGTACTGGTACAGAGTCAATATGGAGGCTATATACAGGGAGTACTGGTACAGAGTCAATATGGAGGCTATATACAGGGAGTACTGGTACAGAGTCAATATGGAGGCTATATACAGGTGGTACCGGTACAGAGTCAATATGGAGACTATATACAGGTGGTACCGGTACAGAGTCAATATGGAGGCTATATACAGGTGGTACCGGTACAGAGTCAATGTGGAGGCTATATACAGGTGGTACCGGTACAGAGTCAATGTGGAGACTATATACAGGTGGTACCCGTACACCGGTTAGTTTAGGTAATATATACATGTAGGTAGAGGTAAAGTGGCTCTGCATAGATAATAAACAGAGAGTAGCAGCAGTGTAAATACTCTGGGTAGCCAATTGGTTAGCTCTTCAGGAGTCTAATGGCTTGGGGGTAGAAGTTGTTTGGGGGTAAGAAGCTTTTTTAACCTAGACTTGGCGCTAAGTTAGCCCTTGCCCTGCGGTTTCAGAGTGAACAGTCTATGACTAGGGTTGCTGGAGTTTGAAGCTGAAGCTCTTAACCTGCTCCACTGCAGCCCCGTCGATGAGAATGGGGGAGTGCTCGGTCCTCTTTTTCCTGTAGTCCACAATCATCTCTTTTGTCTTGATCACATTGAGGGAGAGGTTGTTGTCCTGGCACCACACAGTCAGGTCTCTGACCTCCTCCCTATAGGCTGTCTCATTGTTGTCGGTGTTCAGGCCTACCTACCACTGTTGTGTCGTCTGCAAACTTAATGATGGTGTTGGAGTCGTGCCTGGCCATGCAGTAATGAGTGAACAGGGATTACAGGAGGGACTGAGCACGCACCCCTGAGGGACCCCCGTGTTGAGGATCAGCGTGGCAGATGTGTTGTTACCTACCGTTACCACCTGGGGGCGGGCCATCAAGAAGTCCAGGATCCAGTTGCAGAGGGAGGTGTATAGTCCCAGGGTCCTTAATCTCAACTGCGCATCTCGTCTTCAAAAAGAAAGGAAGACCATTGATTAAAATGCCTTTATTTGTATTGCATGTTCAATGGAAACAAAGTTTAAAAACTCTGACGCCTTTCGGCTGCAAGGCCTTCATCAGGGAATACACTATTTGATCTGAATGGCCGGTCTTCAGTCAGCTGTTCTGCAACGTAATATTCTAAAACTGGCTAGCTTTGTCTTGTCTCATGTCGGCTGTTGTATCTGATCTGTGCTTAAACTTCTTATGGCTAGGGGTTCCGCTACCCCCCCCCCCCCCCCCCCCCCCCAACATTCTGCTGAAAAGGACAGTGCCCCTTGTCTTCCTACTGGGATAATTGCAGGTTTCGCAAAGAAAAAGCTTTTATTGTCTTACCTCTCTCTCTTGTCCCTTCACCCCTCGCTCCTCTCACCAGTTTAGTCCATTGTCCCTTCCTTTACCCCCAGGAGATGAATAGAGAGAGCTCGTTCTAATGCCCAATGCCAGATCAACCCCTTTACCCCCTGGAGATGAATAGAGAGAGCTCGTTCTAATGCCCAATGCCAGATCAACCCCTTTACCCCCTGGAGATGAATAGAGAGAGTTCGTTCTAATGCCCAATGCCAGATCAACCCCTTTACCCCCTGGAGATGAATAGAGAGAGCTCGTTCTAATGCCCAATGCCAGATCAACCCCTTTACCCCCTGGAGATGAATAGAGAGAGCTCGTTCTAATGCCCAATGCCAGATCAATCCCTTTACCCCCTGGAGATGAATAGAGAGAGCTCGTTCTAATGCCCAATGCCAGATCAACCCCTTTACCCCCTGGAGATGAATAGAGAGAGCTCGTTCTAATGCCCAATGCCAGATCAACCCCTTTACCCCCTTGGCAATTCCAGAAGATATAAAAGTACTGGTTAGGTATAATCCGTTCAGATCTACAAAAATGCATAGCGGGCAAAGGGTTAGAGGTTGGAATTGGACATATGTATCTTCCTAACTACCCAGCACTCTCCACTCCAGGTGCTAAAAGACCTGCTGGTTTCAAGGTTGCTCCTAACAAGCCCTAATTATTCTAATAAGTTATTAGGCTTAACGAGACATAATGAGTGGTGGGATTAATGTGAATCTGGCTCAGGGTTAGTGTAGAGGAATAAAGTAGTTTGTTGGAGCTGTCAAACTCCTGCCCTATAGGACCTCAACGATTTGAAGAAGAGGAGAGAGGATGAACCTGTCCAAATACGAACATGGGAATTAAAAACTAACGAGAAGAGAGTGGAGGAACCTGTCCAAATATGAAAATGTGAATTAAAAAGTAACAAGGAGAGAGTGGAATTAAAAGGTTGTGGAATTAAAAATGTTTCAAAAAAAGCCAGCAGCAAATATGAAGACATCTCATCATCACTGTGCTGTAATGGGGAAAGATAGAAAGCTAGCTAGTAGCCGTTGAGAAGCTAGTAGCCACTGAGAACATTTTACATGCTATAAATAATGCACTATATTATAACATACAACATAGACATAGCCTTATAACTCATCATATGTGTAACCCCATTCACTGAGCATTATACACAGGCTGTAAATGGCGTAATAAGCAGCGCTGCACTGCATGGTGCCTCATATGATATGCTCACACAAAGACTCTTCTCCATCGGTATTCACAGGGAAGTGTTAGAGATGTTTCTTTAATGGGGCATTAGCATAGATCACCCTGGAGAGGGAGGAGAGGAGAGGGAGGTTTAGTAGGAGAGAGATGGAGAGTAAGAGTGAAGCAAGAGGAAGAGATCGAGCGAGAGAGAAGGGAGGGAAGGAGTTAGAGAGAGACCCACACAGAATTGGAAAACAAATCAAACATTGCTAAACTCCCATATGTGTTAGGCGAAATACCGCAGTGTACAGCAGCAAGATGTACAGTGCATTCGGATCCCTTGACTTTTTCCACATTTTATTACATTACAGCCTTATTCTAAAATGTATTAAAATAATTTTTTCCCTCATCAATCTTCACACAATACCCCATAATGCCAAAGAAAATTGAGCTGAGGTGCATCCTGTTTCCATTGATCATCCTTGAGATGTTTCTACAACTTGATTGGAGTCCACCTGTGGTAAATTAAATTAATGGACATGATTTGGAAAGGCACACACCTGTCTATATAAGGTCCTACAGATGACAGTGCATGTCAGAGCAAAAACCAAGCCATGAGGTCGAAGGAATTGTCCATAGAGCTCCGAGAGAGGATTGTGTCGAGGCACAGATCTGTGGACGGGTACCAAACATGTCTGCAACATTGAAGGTCTCCAAGATCACAGTGACCTCCATCATTCATAAATGGAAAAAGTTTTGAATCACAAAGACTCTTCCTAGAGCTGGCCGCCCGGCCAAACTGAGCAACCATCTCTGTAGCACTCCACCAAACTTGGTTTCCAGATGGAAGCCACTCCTCAGTAAAAGGCATATGACAACACACCTGGACTTTGCTAAAAGGCACCTAAAGGACTCTCAGACCATGAACAACAAGATTCTCTGGTCTGATGAAACCAAGTTTGAACTCCTTGGCCTGAATGCCATGCGTCATGTCTGGATGAAAACTGGCACCATCCTTACGGTGAAGCATGGTGGTGGTAGCATCATGCTGTGGAGATGTTTTTCAGCGAAAGGGACTGGGAGACTAGTCAGGATCGAGGGAAAGATGAACAAAGCAAAGTACAGAAAGATCCTTAAAGAAAACTTGCTCCAGAGAACTCAGGACCTCAGAATGGTGCGAAGGTTCACCTTCCAACAGGACAACGACCTTAAGCACACAGCCAAGAAAACGCAGGAGTGGCTTCGGGACAAATCTCTGAATGTCTTTGAGTTGCCCATCCAGGACTTGAACCCGATCTAAGATCTCTGGAGAGACCTGAAAATAGCTGTGCAACGACACTCCTCATCCAACCTGACAGAGCTTGAGAGGATCTGCAGAGGAGAATGGGATAAAATTCCCAAATACTGGTGTGCCAAGCTTGTAGCATCATTCTCAAGAAGACATTAGGCTGTAATCACTGCCAAAGGGGCTTCTACAAAGTAATGAGTAAAGGGTCTGAATACTGAATGTTGATATCATATTTCATGTGCAAAAATGTCTAAAATTCTGTTTTTGCTTTTTCATTATGAGGTGTTGTGTGTAGATTGATGAGGGGAAAAAACAATTGAATCAATTTGAGAATAAAGCTGTAATGTAATAAAATTTGTAAAAAGTCAAGGGGTCTGAATACTTTCCAAATGCACTGTTTGACCTGTTGCTATGAGAAAAGGTGAACCACTGCAGCACAAACAACATGTAAATACCACCAATATTTATGTTTTTATTTATCTTTACCTACTATTTGTACTACAACTATTTGCACCTTGCTAAAACATAGCTGATAATATAGTTTATAATATAACCCTTGAAATGTCTTTATTATTTTCAAACCTTTGGGAGTGCAATGTTTACTTTAAATTTTTTATAGTTTTTTTGTTGATGATGTTTTGAGTCTTCTCACTTTTGTTCGTTGTTTATTTTACTTGCTTTGGCAATGTAAACACGTTTCCAATACCAATAAAGCCCATTTGAATTGAATTGAAAGAGAGAGAGAGTAGGGAGGGAGAAAGAGAGAGATGAGAGAAAATTAGAGAGAGAGGGGGGAAGTGAGTGAGGGATAGAGTTAGAGAGAAAGCAAGAGAGAGAGTAAACGTGGAGCGAGATGAAGAGGAGAGAGGGAGAGATGTACTGTGGATAGAGACTACTCACTTTGTCTCTTTCATTTGACTTTGACTAGAGAGCTGGGACTATAGGAGTGCAGTAGTAGAATGTTAAAATACTGGTGTGATCTGCATAGGGAGTCAAACAGGCATCCTAATACTGTCTTCTGTGTCGTTCTTATACACAGTCCCCAATGCCGTTTAAAAGCCTGTTTTCTGCTGAAACTACTCCATATGAAGAGTTTCTTAAAATATTCTGAAATTTTGGTAAATTAGCTTTTATTGATTAAACAGAGTGGTTTGCTTTTTCACTATCTATTCATGGCATGAGGTTATTCAATGACAGACTTGGTTTCATCACTTGATGGTTTCATTTTAGAGAGACAAGTAGTTACTTATTTTTGCTAAACGTTAGACAGTACCAGTCAACAGTTTGGACACACCTACTCATTAAAGGGTTTTTCTTTATTTTGTACTATTTTCTACATTGTAGAACACTAGTGAAGACATCAAAACTATGGAATAACACATATGGAATCATGTAGTAACCAAAAAAGTGTTGAACAAATCAAATATATTTTATATTTGAGATTCGTCAAAGTTGCCAACCTTTGCCTTGATGACAGCTTTGAACACTTTTGGCATTCTCAACCAGCTTCATAAACTGGTCACCTGGAATTTATTTCAATTAATGGGTGTGCCTTGTTAAAAGTTAATTTGTGGAATTTCTTTCCTCCTTAATGCCTTTGAGCCAATCAGTTGTGATGTGACAAGGTAGAGGAGGCATACGGAAGATTTGGCCCCATTTGGTAAAATGCCAAGTCTATATTATGGCAAGAACAGCTCAAATAAGCAAAAATAAACGACAGTCCATCATTACTTTAAGACAAGAAGGTCAGTCAATTCTGAAAATTTCAGTGCAGTTGCAAGCGCTATGATGAAACTGGCTCTCATGAGAACCGCCACAGGGAAGGAAGACCCAGAGTAACCTCAGCTGCAGAAGATAAGTTCATTAGAGTTAACTTCACCTCAGATTGCAGCCCAAATAAATGCTTCACAGTGTTCAAGTAACAGACACATTCAAACATCGGCTGTTAAAGGAGACTGCGTTAATCAGGCCTTCATGGTTGAATTGCTGCAAATAAATCACTACTAAAGGACACAAATAAGAAGAAGAGACTTGCTTGACCCAAGAAACACGTGAAATGGACATTAGACTGGTGGCAATCTGTCCTTTGGTCTGATGAGTCCAAATTTTAGATTTTTGGTTCCAACCACCGTGTCTTTGTGAGATGCAGAGTAGGTGAACGGATTATTTCCTCAAGTGTGGTTCCCATCGTGAAGCATGGAGGAGGAGGAGGAGTGATAGTGAGGGGGTGCTTTGCTGGTGACACAGCCTGTGATTTATTTAGAATTCAAGGCACACTTAATCAGCATGGTTACCACAGAATTCTGTAGCGATACACCATCCCATCTTGTTTGCGCTTATTGGGACTATCATTTGATTTTCAACAGGAAAATGACCCAAAACCCACCTCCAGGCTGTGTAAGGGATAATTTGACCCAGAAGGAGAGTGATGGAGTGCTGCATCAGATGATCTGGCCTCCACAATCACCTGACCTCAACCCATTTGAGATGGTTTGGGATGAGTTGGACCGCAGAGTGAAGGAAAAGCAGCCAACAAGTGCTCAACATATGTGGGAACTCCTTCAAGACTGTTGGAAAATCATTACTCATGAAACTGGTTGAGAGAATGCTAAGGTGTACAAAGCTGTCATCAACGCAAAGGGTGGCTACTTTGAAGAATATAACATTTATTTTGATTTGTTTAACACTTTTTTGATTGCTATGTGATTCCATGTGTAATTTCATAGTGTTGATGTCTCCACTATTATTCTACAATGTAGAAAATATTAAAAATAATGGAAAACCTTTGAATGAGTAGGTTTGTCCAAACTTTTGACTGGTACTGTAGATTCTCTTATCCAGAGCAACTTACAGTTAATGTATTAATCTTAAAATAGCTTGTTGAGACAACCACATATCACAGTCAAATGTACAGAATACGAACATTACATTCCAGCTACAATGTATATATATGCATTCAGCAACAACAAAAACGTTTTAATACACAGCTAAAATGTATTAATAAAAAATCTGAGAACTCTAATATTTTACACATACATGAAGGTACCCATAAGCAATCATTTCTCGTGAAAAAACACGAATGTGAAAAATTGCCGGATATAGCTTTGGAAATAAACTCTTCATATACACTTCTTTTATCTTTATTTTCCCTGTGAACAACAAAGTAAAAAAGGGCTTGTGAAAGATGAGTGAAAAGGGAGAGATGGAGGAAGGAAGTCAAAGCACTACTGCGCTCCCTCTGTTGGTGTGTGAATAGAAAGAGATGCTCTGTGTTTGAGGGTTTTAATCAATAAAAAGTATGAGGTAGAACCGTATGACTACTCTGTTGTGTGTTTCCATGAAGTTCTTTGAGCTTTCCTACCTACGCCTCCACAATGTGCATTGTTCTCTCTCTTTCAACTCAATTCAATCATTTGCCAAAGTAGAAATGAATGAATTCTAGTTGTTTAAAAAAAATATTGTATCAGCCATTCAGCAATGTTTTATTAACCCTTTCTAAATGTGTTATTAACCCTTTATGATCATCTTATTAACCCTTCCAGGGAGGGAAGATCCCCATCCGATGGACGTCTCCAGAGGCTATTGCCTACAGGAAGTTCACATCAGCCAGTGATGTGTGGAGCTACGGCATCGTCATGTGGGAGGTGGTCTCATACGGAGAGAGACCCTACTGGGAGATGTCCAACCAGGATGTGAGTAGTTTCATTATAATAAAGCACAGTATCGGTGTATAGCTGATATGGTAATTATTCATCAATGATTTGTCTTGATGGCTGTTCTTGTCAATTGTGGGTTGGTTTGGCGTAGAAGCTCGGTGGACTCAGTTGGCTTTATCTCCCATACTCGGTAGGTGATTACTGTGATTGACTAAGGACCATCTAATCCTACTCTATTTTTTATTTCTTCCCCACTAGGTGATCAAAGCGATAGATGAGGGTTACCGTCTTCCGGCCCCTATGGACTGTCCTGTGGTCCTCCACCAGCTGATGTTGGAATGTTGGGAGAAGGGCCGCAGCGAACGGCCTAAGTTTGGCCAGATCGTCACCACCCTGGATAAGCTGATCAGAGACCCAGCCAGCCTCCGAGAGCTGGCCAACAGCTCATTATGGTGAGTTACAATGGGCCAAAACCACAGGCACAATCAGAACCACTGTAGACCCAGTCTTCAAGCACATACTGTCAGATCCATAATAAACTATTAGAACTAGCACCGTATCTGGACTGTCTTATTTAATGAATGTGTATATTCTCTCCTGTTTGCTCAGCAGGGAAGACCCGACCACTCCAGAGTTCAGTGTGAGTACGATGGAGGAGTGGCTGGATGCCATCAAGATGGGACAGTACAAGGGGAACTTCACCAGTGCTGGATACGTCACCCTGGACTCTGTCCTCTACATCAGCATCAGGTGAGATACATGGGCAGAGCTGGCCTGGGGCTGAGGTTAGGGCTGGAGAAAAGAGAGTAGGAGTAGGCAGAGCTGGCCTGGGGCTGAGGTTAGGGCTGGAGAAAAGAGAGTAGGAGTAGGCAGAGCTGGCCTGGGGCTGAGGTTAGGGCTGGAGAAAAGAGAGTAGGAGTAGGCAGAGCTGGTCTGGGGCTGAGGTTAGGGCTGGAGAAAAGAGAGTAGGAGTAGGCAGAGCTGGCCTGGGGCTGAGGTTAGGGCTGGAGAAAAGAGAGTAGGAGTAGGCAGAGCTGGCCTGGGGCTGAGGTTAGGGCTGGAGAAAAGAGAGTAGGAGTAGGCAGAGCTGGCCTGGGGCTGAGGTTAGGGCTGGAGAAAAGAGAGTAGGAGTAGGCAGAGCTGGCCTGGGGCTGAGGTTAGGGCTGGAGAAAAGAGAGTAGGAGTAGGCAGAGCTGGAGAAAAGAGGAGTCTGTTGTCAATTTTGTCATTTTGTAAACTCCCGTCTTCCTCTGTCCTCTCTTCTAGTGAGCTCGTTAAGATGGATGTGACCTTGGCGGGTCACCAGAAGAAGATCATCTCCAGTGTCCAGATCCTTCAGTCTCAGGGGACCCACGTCCAAGTATAACAGTTTCCCTATAGAGACACACTGGGAGGGAAAGCCAAAATGGATGCTCTTCTCTGAGTTTACCCATTGAGACACACTCAGATTGAGCCAACATGGACATTCTGGGTTGGGTTTCCCCATACAAAGACACTGAGATGGAGCTGTAATTTACGCTTAGCTCCTTTATTTCCTCTTTGTAGTTTCATCATTCCACCTGTCCTGGATGTTTTGATAGCGTAGGCACTTCCAGCTTCGGTCCACGCCTTCAGAGGCCTAGCAACCCAGCAACCTAAGATACCAGGCTACAACCAAGACGTCTTTGTCCATATCAACAACAACAATAACAAAGCTAAAAAATAACAAAAAATAAAAATTTGATTATAATTCTCAACATTGTCTGTGAAGTTTCGTGTACAGTTGTTTTTATGGTTGTTTCTTTTTTCATTTTTTGATTAGCTTTGTTAATTTTCCACATAATTCACATGATCAATATTGTATATGTATAGATAAGCGTTTACAAGAGGTGTGTGTGAGTCCGCCAGTCTAGAAAGTAAAGTTGTTATCGCCAGGCAACGCAGGTGTGCTTTTCCTTCCTGGTGCATGTGTTGTCAGGCCTCTCCTCTTTCTCTAAGCCCCTCCCCACAACACTATAGGACCAATCATGATGTGTGGGGGAGATAGGAGGGAGAAATAGAAAGATGTGAAAATATGAGATGGAGATGTCTATTCATGGTCTCAGAAGACTTCCGTTGCGTTTGGCCAGGGATAGATACATGTAGGTCTTCCATAGCCACGACTTCCAGACTCACCCAGTTCACTTGAATGAGATGCCCTGCCAGATTTAATTTAGTACAGCCTACAGCAGCTACCCATGTGTAACTCTGTGTCGTTGTATGTGTCGAACTGCTTTGCTTTATCTTGGCCAGGTCGCAATTGTAAATGAGAACTTGTTCTCAGCTTGCCTACCTGGTTAAATAAAGGTTAAATAAAAAAATACAATAAAAAATAGGTTGCAGTTAGTCAGAAACCTGCAGTTCAATACAGTGTTAGTACATTTTCTGCTAGAGTTTGCCTTTGTGACAGAAGAAGAGCAAAGTAGATCATCTGTGAAGTTGACACTGTTTGCAATGTATCTCTGTATCTCAGATGTTTCTCCATGTATAGTTAGTATTGCTCTGATATGTTGGGCCATGTCAGACAAGCAGGATTGGTTGTGAGGTAGACTTGACTTGAGTGAGGTGAGTGGTGGTTTTTGCCTCATTTCACCCCTGATTAATGTGGGTTTAGTCACAGTTTGTGCTAACCACCTCTGTTCAGTGACTAATATGAGTTCAGTCACTGTTTGTACTAACCACCTCTGTTCAGTGACTAATATGGGTTCATTGACAGTTTGTGCTAACCATCTCTGTTCAGTGACTAATATGGGTTTAGTCACAGTTTGTGCTAACCACCTCTGTTAAATGACTAATATGGGTTTAGTCACAGTTTGTGCTAACCACCTCTGTTCAGTGACTAATATGGGTTCAATCACAGTTTGTGCTAACTATCTCTGTTCAGTGATTAATATGGGTTCAGTCACAGTTTGTGCTAACCACTGTTCAGTGATTAATATGGGTTCATTCACAGTTTGTGCTAACCATCTCTGTTCAGTGATTAATATGGGTTCAATCATAGTTTGTGCTAACCATCTCTGTTCAGTGATTAATATGGGTTCAATCATAGTTTGTGCTAACCATCTCTGTTCAGTGATTAATATGGGTTCAATCATAGTTTGTGCTAACCATCTCTGTTCAGTGATTAATATGGGTTCAATCATAGTTTGTGCTAACCATCTCTGTTCAGTGATTAATATTGGTTCAGTGGCAGTTTGTGCTAACCACCTCTGTTCAGTGATTTCAACTGCTTCCAAATCTATGAGTCAAGCCCTGCTAACCTAATTTCCTGGATAAGTAAAAAACATCAGTGTTCTGTACTCAACAGAACAACATTTACTGCATATCAAAACCAACATCCCCCTTGATTTGGGAAGGGAAGAGTGGCGTTATCCTTGAAAACCTGGTTAGCGGTTTAGTTTGAAAATTGTCATCATTGTGCACTGTACCGCTGTATGTATCTGTTCATGATAACAGTGTTATTTTACTACCTGACAGGACTACAAACACAGCAACATACAGTAAATACCAATGTACCATAATGTAAAATATGTACAGTGTTGAATTGAAACTCTAAAATGTTTGTCACAATAATGGTGATGATGATGATGATTACGTTGATAATCATGGTGATTATATACTTTTATTCTGAAGGAGGATCATAGGAGATGAGGCAGCGTGTGATTCGTTGACCTGATCTATGGAATGTACATTGCGTAGCATGAGTATTAAGGTTCGGCCTCTGATTGACCGGTAACAGGGGGTGCAGTTTTCCCTCGGGTGGACGACCCGAGGATGATAAAAGTTAGATGCCTTATTTACTGTGCTACCTTTCTTTTCTGTCCCCCCCCTCCCTATGGAGTTATGACTACTGTATACAGTTTTAATCTTTTTCCCCGAGGTGACGTCACAGAAAACATCTGCTTTTCGAACTGAAAACACCCCAACTTTTAGCACCTCTGTTATTATTCCTAAACTCTATACTGCTGCTGTCCCACTGGGCACACACCGGTTGAATCCACATTGTTTCCACGTAATTTTAACGGAATTACGTTGAACCAATGTGGATTAGACATTGAATTGGGGTAGGGTAGGTCTACCACCTGTTTATTGGAGACTGTAATGAAAAGTACATTAGAGAATAATTTGTTCTGTTTTGGTTCAATAATTATACTTGTGGGTTTAACTGTGTAAGCTAGGTAGTGAATTTACAGCAGAGAACCTTTATATCCAGAAGCTATTTCACGTGGTTCCAATGTCTCCCACACAGACACAAACACACAACATGATGTAGAGGAAAAAATCCAACAACTAAATGAACCTTTGTCTTTCCCGGAGGGGTCTCAGATAACGATGTACTAGCAGAAGATGATGTACTAGCAGATGATGATGTACTAGCAGATGATGATGTACTAGCAGATAATGATGTACTAGCAGATGATGATGTATTTCATTACCGTTAAATGGATTGAATTGCCAGCATCCTTTTGTGTTGTCATCAATTCGGTTAAAATGTTCAACAAAGGACAGCAGCATTTTTCCTCCTTCCGTTCAGATTTAGGAAATATGTGGTTGGCTGATGAAGGTTTACCAGTCTGTCAGTACTCATAACTTTGGTACTTTACACATTTTGACATTGTCCTCCTTTGGTAAGCTTGCCCATCCCCAACCAGAGGTCATAAACTTTGACCCATAAACCCTAACCCCTGATTCTCAGCCAGGCTCTGAACCCTTTCACTTGGAGTTGTCCCTAGACACTGTTCCCATGTCAGTTTGTGTTTCGCCTCTAACAGTTGATGTTAGGATATGGGAATAGTAAGAGAGACTTCTACCCCAAGCTAGGCCGGTTTTATAAATGTTCCCAAACTGATTACTTGTGAGATTGTTCTCTCTCTCTCTCCCTGATCTCTCTTCCTTCCTGACCTTGGTCACATCATGTTTCATCATGGTAGATTTATATGCGCTTGTTCAGAGTGTACGCATTCTAAAGTCATTCATGTCGCTGTAATAAACAGGCTAATATTTCTTATTTCTCACCTGAAGTCTTATTTTTCTTTCACGCACACACACATGCATGTCAACCCACACTACACTCTACACACTGATATGTGCAAACAGTCACAGTCTCACATGTATGAACCAGGCTATGCCTGAGTTGTATATGTTCCCCAGGGTTCGGTGGTATAACGGAAGACTGATCATGTCACCTTTACTGTGGAGAAATGTAAAGCTGAAGCTTTAAAGCTGAAGATCCACATCTGTGTCATATAAAGCCAGTCACTGCCTGTCAAGGATTCCTGCATGTACTATTCCTGTTCTGAAAGAACTAGATAACCTCTGACAAACCCCACTCAAACAGACTGGTAGTGTCAGTATATTCAAAACAAAAAATGATGCTTCAAGTGAGAATAGGCATTGGTCAGAAGCCAAAAAATGAAGGAAATTCCCATGAGCATCACAATTCCTATTCCAGCAATGCTCTACCAATGTTTTCCAGCCCACAGCTTTGACATACTACAGTAGCTATGTTGGTATTGTACTTCAAACTATGTGAACTATGTGTAGGCAGGTTGCTTAGGATTCAAACCTTCTCAAACAGCCTAATTCATACTCTTAGAGGAGGTGCTTCCACAATCCAATACAAGTAAAAGTATTGGATTCTTCACCCACCACAGTAAGACATTATTCTATTGTTCATGCTTTTTTTTTATTACATTTTTTTATACATTTTTTATTAAAGCTTTACTTTTATACTTACAAGAATATTATATATAGCTGTTTTTTCTTGTAGTAATGTTGAGCATGCCGGTATTTCCTAAAACCTTTATTTTAGCAAAACATGTAACTGAAAAAACTAATCATAATAACATCCTCTTTTGGTAAGGTGCCCAACATAACAACAGATGGTGGTGGGTTTTACACAATAGCTCAGATAGATAGAGCTTGTCTGTATTTCTGATTCATGTAACTGTGAGCTTACCTGTGTAATATTAAATTAAGCTCAGAATTAAGCTCAGAAACACTTTCAAGCATGGTCCTTTAGCTTGGAAAGCTCTCGCCAGTTCGAACAACGTGACTCAAACCAGAGCATAGCGGACCTATTTCTCTCCATATCCCCGGAATCCTACCGCAAACTCTGAACATTTTCATCTGGATCTTCGCAACTAGCTAACCACAATCCCGGGTGACTACTCATGGCTAGCGTTTCCATCCCGGAGCAAGCACCAATTAGCCTGAAGCTAGCCTGGCAAGGGCTCCTGTGCTACCACCGAAGTCCACTCCCGGGCTACAATATCCGGACCCCTTCTACTGCCGGTACGGGACACCCCCGATCCTCTACGACTGGAATACCGAGATAATCTGCCCGAGGATTCCAACAGGCCCTCAGGCACAACGTCCGCTGAAGGCCCATTCTGCTAACCTGCTAGGCCTGCTAGCTACCTAGATTTATTTGGAACCCTACTAACTCCACGACTGGTCCATCGACGTCCCCCATAGTCTAACTTGCTAGCCCCGGTCTGCTAACTGCTAGCTTGCCTGCTAGCTTGCCTGCCCCGTTCTGCCCCTACTAACTGCTTGCTTGCTAACCCAGTCTGCTAACTGCTAGCTCGTTTAGCCCTGGCCTACTAACTGTTAGCGTGTTAGCATCGGCCTGCTAACTGTCTGAATCGCCGTGTTCCCAGTCAGCCCAACCAATCACTGGACCCATATGTTCACTTGGCTACGCATGCCTCTCTCTGATATCAATATGCCTCGTCCATTACTGTCCTGATTAGTGAATGTTGTCTTATTTCACTTTAGAGCCTCTAGCCCTGCTCAATATGCCTTAACCAACCATGTTGTTCCACCTCCTACATATGCGATGACATCACCTGGTTTAAACGTCTCTATAGACTATATCTCTCTCATCATTACTCAATGCCTAGGTTTACCTCCAATGTACTCACATTATACCTTACCTTTGTCTGTACACTACAATTCGAGCATCTACTTCTAAAAATTCTAATTTCCAGAAACAAGTCTCTCACTGTTGCCGCTTGCTATATACCTCCCTCTGCCCCCAGCTGTACCCTCGATACCATATGTGAATTGATTGCCCCCCATCTATCTTCTGAGCTTGTGCTACTACGTGACCGAAACTGGAACATGCTTAATTAACACCCCGGCCATCCTAAAATCCAAGCTTGATGCCCTCAATCTTACACAAATTATCAATGAACCTACCAGGTACACCTCCAAATCCGTGAACACGGGCAACCTCATAGATGTCATCCTAACAAACTCGCCCTCCAAATACACCTCTGCTGTTTTCAATCAAGATCTCAGCGATCACTGCCTCATTGCCTGCATCCGTAATGGGTCTGCGACCAAACGACCACCCCTCATCACTGTCAAACGCTCCCTAAAACACTTCTGCGAGCAGGTCTTTCTAATTGACCTGGACGGGGTATCCTGTAATGACATTGACCTCATCCCGTTAGTAGATGATTCCTGGCTATTCTTTAAAAGTGCCTTCCTCACCATCTTAAATAAGCATGCCCCACTCAAAAAATGTTGAACTAGGAATAGATATAGTCCACTCCAGACCAATCTGCCCTTAACCAGCACAAAATCATCATGTGGCGTTCTCCATTAGCATCGAATAGCCCCCGTGATATGCAACTTTTCAGAGAAGTTAGGAACAAATATACACAGGCAATTAGGAAAGCTAAGGCTAGCTTTTTTAAACAGAAATTTTCATCCTGTAATACTAACTCAAAAAAGTTCTGGGACACTGTAAAGTCCATGGAGAATGAGAGCACCTCCTCCCAGCTGCCCACTGCTCTGAGGCTAGGAAACACTGTCACCACTGATAAATCCACTATAATTGAGAATTTCAATAAGCATTTCTCTACGGCTGGCTATGCTTTCCACCTGGCTACCCCTACCCCGATCAACTGCCCGGCACCCACCACAGCAACCCGCCAAAGCCCCCACCATTTCTCCTTTACCCAAATCCAGACAGCTGATGTTCTGAAAGAGCTGCAAAATCTGGACCCCTACAAATCAGCCGGGCTAGACAATCTGGACCCTCTCTTTCTAAAATTATCCGCCAAAATTGTTGCATGGTGTACCATGTGCAGCTCTCTAACTACTTTTTACTTTTGCATGGCGACTTCAGATTTTCTGAGAACACACGGAAAAGTAACTTGACACTCTGTTGATCAGTCAGCACAAATTTGGATTATAAGAATGACAAGACAGCAGGAGACAGAGCTCATGCCGGAGATGGAATTTATTCTACACATGTTTGAAACAGCAATGCTGTGGTGTCGAGTCTGGTAAGGTGTGTGTGTGTGTGTGTGTGTGTGTGTGTGTGTGTGTGTGTGTGTGTGTGTGTGTGTGTGTGTGTGTGTGTGTGTGTGTGTGTGTGTGTGTGTGTGTGTGTGTGTGTGTGTGTGTGTGTGTGTATGTGTGTGTGTGTGTGTGTGTGTGTGTGTGTGTGTGTGTGTGTGTGTGTGTGTGTGTGTGTGTGTGTGTAGATGCAGGTGAAACACTTCTCCCAGGGCTATCTATGCTAATGCCCCATTAAAGAAACATCTCTAACACTTCCCTGTGAATACCGATGGAGAAGTGTCTTTGTGTGAGCATATCATATGAGGCACCATGCAGTGCAGCGCTGCTTATTACGCCATTTACAGCCTGTGTATAATGCTCAGTGAATGGGGTTACACGTAGGATGAGTTATAAGGCTATGTCTATGTTGTATGTTATAATATAATTCATTATTTATAGCATGTAAAATGTTCTCAGTGGCTACTAGCTTCTTAAAGTCTTCTCAACGGCTACTCAGCGGCTTCTATCTTTATTTTCCCCCAACACAGCTCATTAGCTAGGTAGCTAGGTAACAATAGCTAGGTAGCTAGGTAACAGTAGCTAGGTAACAGTAGCTAGGTAACTAGGTAACAGTAGCTAGGTAGCTAGGAAACAGTAGCTAGGTTTCCATCCTATTGGCATTGAACATGTCTCCCTCCCTAGGAGATGGGGTGACCTTGATAATTTATTGTTAAAACGAGAGGCTGTCTGGATCTTTAACTTAAAGACCCTTGTTCTCTTCGGTCTCAACGTAGACTTTGATCTGAAGCCATTCTTGTGATTATTGTGACCTTGCCATTGTAATTGTTTGTAAGCTTGTGTAGTCTAAAATGACATTATGATCGTATGCTATCCATTTGTTGTTTGTATGCTGTTCTTTGTATGCCATTTTAATATTTGATAATTAACCAATGATATTAGGCCACTCTTGGCTATGATTACAGATACCTGTGTCTTTTGACACTACATACACGAGTCATCCTGCAGTGTTTGTGATTATACTCTGATGAAGACAGCTTGGCTGTCGAAACGTTGGTAATTACATTTTTGCATCTGAGCTCCTAGAGTGTGCGGCTCTCTATTATTTTCAAGTTTTCTACTCCGCTAGTCGGCACCTCGTCTAAATAGGTGTGCGTTTCTTTTTCTTCTAGATTGTTCCATCCAATTGCTGACAGATTTTCATGCAAATATTCTAACATCTGCATCAAAAACTAAATGCGCATTTTCCCACCAGAGATGTTTCCATAAAATGTACTTGCGGATAAAAAGCTGTTTGTGATGACGTAATGCACATAGAAATACATTTTGCAGTTAGATTCCCATTTACCGAATAAAAAATACAAGTTAAATGGGTTTCCATTGCATTTTTTATTTTCTCTCAAAAAATGGTGTTATATAGCATGTGTGCCAGCACGCAGATAGAGTGTGGGTATAGCCTACATGATGAGATTATTATGGACAAAAGAGCGAGATCATTTTTATTTGGAAAGGAGTGTCAAACTCTTGACCTTGTACTTTGACCACCCTGTGAAGTTAATTTGAACTTATTTCATCTGTAGCTTAATAAAGTGAAAGTGTTCCCAAAGAGTTGTAATGGGAGGGCCATACAACATGTCATCATGTGACTCCAAATTTACTTCCATATGATAGTTACAGTGGGGAGAACAAGTATGTGATACACTGCCGATTTTGCAGGTTTTCCTACTTACAAAGCATGTAACAGTCTGTAATTTTTATCATAGGTACACTTCAACGGTGAAAGACGGAATCTAAAACAAAAATCCAGCAAATCACATTGTAGGATTTTTAAGTAATTAATTTGCATTTTATTGCATGACATAAGTATTTGATCACCTACCAACCAGTAAGAGTTCTGGTAATCAGAGACTGGTTACTTTTTCTTTCAGAAGCCCTCCTGTTCTCCACTCATTACCTGTATTAACTGCACCTGTTTGAACTCGTTACCTGTATAAAAGATACCTGTCCACACACTCAATCAAACAGACTCCAACTTCTCCACAATGGCCAAGACCAGAGAGCTGTGGAAGGACATCAGGGATAAAATTGTAGACCTGCACAAGGCTGGGATGGGCTACAGGACAATAAGCAAGCAGCTTGGTGAGAAGGCAACAACTGTTGGCGCAATTATTAGAAAATGGAAGAAGTTCAAGATGACTGTCAATCACCCTCGGTCTGGGGATCCATGCAAGGTCTCACCTCGTGGGGCATCAATGATCATGAGGAAGGTGAGGGATCAACCCAGAACTACACGGCAGGACCTGGTCAATGACCTGAAGAGAGCTGGGACTAAAGTCTCAAAGAAAACCATTAGTAACACACTACCCCGTCATGGATTAAAATCCTGCAGTGCACGCAAGGTCCCCCTGCTCAAGCCAGTGCATGTCCAGGCCCATCTGAAGTTTGCCAATGACCATCTGGATGATCCAGAGGAGGAATGGGAGAAGGTCATGTGGTCTGATGAGACAAAAATATAGCTTTTTGGTCCAAACTCCACTCGCCGTGTTTGGAGGAAGAAGAAGGATGAGTACAACCCCAAGAACACCATCCCAACCGTGAAGCATGGAGGTGGAAACATCATTCTTTCGGGATGCTTTTCTGCAAAGGGGACAGGACGACTGCAACGTATTGAGGGGAGGATGGATGGGGCAATTTATCGCGTGATCTTGGTCAACAACCTCCTTCCCTCAGTAAGAGCATTGAAGATGGGTCGTGGCTGGGTCTTCCAGCACGACAACGACCTGAAACACACAGCCAGGGCAACTAAGGAGTGGCTCCGTAAGAAGCATCTTAAGGTCCTGGAGTGGCCTAGCCAGTCTCCAGACCTGAACCCAATAGAAAATCTTTGGAGGGAGCTGAAAGTCCGTATTGCCCAGCGACAGCCCCGAAACCTGAAGGATCTGGAGAAGGTCTGTATGGAGGAGTGGGTCAAAATCCCTGCTGCAGTGTGTGCACACCTGGTCAAGAACTACAGGAAACGTATGATCTCTGTAATTGCAAACAAAGGTTTCTGTACCAAATATTAAGTTCTGCTTGTCTGATGTATCAAATACTTATGTCATGCAATAAAATGCAAATTAATTACTTAAAAATCATACAATGTGATTTTCTGGATTTTTGTTTTAGATTCCGTCTCTCACAGTTGAAGTGATGATATGATAGAAATTACAGACCTCTACATGCTTTGTAGGTAGGAAAATCTGCAAAATCAGCAGTGTATCAAATACTTGTTCTCCCCACTGTATTACATTTTTTATTTTTTTTAAGTGTTTACATCGGCTGTGGTCTAAGACACTGCGTCACAGTACTAGCTGTGCCACTAGAGCTTCTGGGTTCGAGTCCATGCTCTGTCACAGCCGGCCGCGACTGGGAAACCCATGGGGTGAAGCACAATTGGCCAGGCGTCGTCCGGGTTAGGGTAGGGTTTGGCCGGCAGGGATGTCCTTGTCCCATCGCGCACTAGAGACTCCTGTGGGGGGTTGGGGGCAGTGCACATTGACATGGTTGCCAGGTGTTCTGTGTTTCCTCTGATACACTGGTGTGGCTGGCTTCCGGGTTAAGTGGGCAACGTGTCAAGAAGCAGTGGGGCTTGGTTGGGTTGTGTTTCGGAGGACGCATGGCTCTCAACCTCCGCCTCTCCTGAGTCTGTACGGGAGACGCAGCGTGGAAACAAGACTGTAACTACCAATTGGATACCACAAAAATGTGGTAATAAACATTTATTGCACATTTCATTTTATTGACACAAAAGGATCCCACCTTTACCGACAACTTTTCTGTTTCCATCAAGCCAAACACGTACCTCACTCGTATAAAAAGGTTTGATGGAAACCTGGTTAGTGAGGAAGATAACATTTCATATTTGCTGCTTTTTACTTTTCGATTCCACATCTGGACCAGTTCCTCTACTCTATTCTCGTAACTTTTAATTCATATTTTCATATTTGGTCAGGATCCTCCTCTCTCCTCTTCTTTAGGTCTTAATTGTCCTAGAGGGGAGGAGTCTGACAGCTCCAACATTCTGATTTATTCCTCTCCACATTAATCCCACCATTCGTTAAGGATTCCTACATGTACCATGCCTGTTCTGAAAGTACAAAATAATCTGATACTACAAGTCAAACAAGTCAAGCTTCCAAAATAATGTTCTCACAAATGGCGAAAACCATCAATCAAGGTGTCATATTTTCTATACTGTGTGTGTGTGTGTGTGTATTCCCTTCAGTAGGATAATGTAGTCTCTAGAGAGAGGAGAAGTCAATGACTCCTGGCCTATGTTAAACCCCTTAATGCACTGGCCCTCACCGCTGTCAGTCTATGTTACTGCCATTAGACCTAATTACCATCTCTCTCTAAATGCAAGTATCCAGCTGCTCTCTGTCTGTCTATTCACCATCACTATATACATCCTATTATCCACTGCTCTCCCTCTGTCTATTCACCATCACTATATACATCCCTCTAGTATCCACTGCTCTCTCTCTGTCTATTCACCATCACTATATACATCCCTCTATTATCCACTGCTCTCTCTCTGTCTATTCACCATCACTATATACATCCCTCTATCATCCAGCTGCTCTCTCTCTGTCTACTCACCATCACTATATACATCCCTCTATCATGCAGCTGCTCTCTCTCTCTCTCTGTCTATTCACCATAACTATATACATCCCTCTATCATCCAGCTGCTCTCTCTCTGTCTATTCACCATCACTATATACATCCCTCTATTATCCACTGCTCTCTCTCTGTCTATTCACCATCACTATATACATCCCTCTATTATCCACTGCTCTCTCTCTCTCTCTGTCTATTCACCATCACTATATACATCCCTCTATTATCCACTGCTCTCTCTGTCTATATACCATAACTATACACATCCCTCTATTATCCACTGCTCTCTCTCTGTCTATTCACCATAACTATATACATCCCTCTATTATCCACTGCTCTCCCTCTGTCTATTCACCATCACTATATACATCCCTATATTATCCACTGCTCTCTCTCTGTCTATTCACCATCACTATATACATCCCTCTATCATGCAGCTGCTCTCTCTCTCTCTGTCTATTCACCATAACTATATACATCCCTCTATCATCCAGCTGCTCTCTGTCTGTCTATTCACCATCACTATATACATCCCTCTATTATCCAGCTGATCTCTCTCTGTCTATTCACCATCACTATATACATCCCTCTATTATCCAGCTGCTCTCTGTCTGTCTATTCACCATAACTATATACATCCCCCTATCATCCAGCTGCTCTCTCTCTCTCTGTCTATTCACCATCAATATATACATCCCTCTATCATCCAGCTGCTCTCTCTCTCTGTCTATTCACCATAACTATATACATCCCTCTATCATCCAGCTGCTCTCTCTCTCTCTCTGTCTATTCACCATAACTATATACATCCCTCTATCATCCAGCTGCTCTCTCTCTGTCTATTCACCATCACTATATACATCCCTCTATTATCCACTGCTCTCTCTCTGTCTATTCACCATCACTATATACATCCCTCTATTATCCACTGCTCTCTCTCTGTCTATTCACCATCACTATATACATCCCTCTATTATCCACTGCTCTCTCTCTGTCTATTCACCATCACTATATACATCCCTCTATTATCCACTGCTCTCTCTCTGTCTGTCTATTTACCATAACTATATACATCCCTCTATCATCCAGCTTCTCTCTCTCTTGTCTCTTCACCATCACTATATACATCCCTCTATCATCCAGCTGCTCTCTCTCTGTCTATTCACCATCACTATATACATCCCTCTATTATCCAGCTGATCTCTCTCTGTCTATTCACCATCACTATATACATCCCTCTATCATCCAGCTGCTCTCTCTCTCTCTGTCTATTCACCATCACTAAATACATCACTCTATCATCCAGCTGCTCTCTCTCTGTCTATTCACCATCACTATATACATCCCTCTATTATCCAGCTGATCTCTCTCTGTCTATTCACCATCACTATATACATCCCTCTATCATCCAGCTGCTCTCTCTCTCTCTGTCTATTCACCATAACTATATACATCCCTCTATCATCCAGCTGCTCTCTCTCTGTCTATTCACCATAACTATATACATCCCTCTATCATCCAGCTGCTCTCTGTCTGTCTATTCACCATCACTATATACATCCCTCTATCATCCACTGCTCTCTGTCTGTCTATTCACCATAACTATATACATCCCCCTATCATCCACTGCTCTCTCTCTCTCTCTGTCTATTCACCATCAATATATACATCCCTCTATCATCCAGCTGCTCTCTATCTCTGTCTATTCACCATAACTATATACATCCCTCTATCATCCACCTGCTCTCTGTCTGTCTATTCACCATCACTATATACATCCCTCTATCATCCACTGCTCTCTGTCTGTCTATTCACCATAACTATATACATCCCTCTATCATCCAGCTGCTCTCTCTCTCTCTCTCTCTGTCTATTCACCATCACTATATACATCCCTCTATTATCCACTGCTCTCTGTCTGTCTATTCACCATAACTATATACATCCCTCTATCATCCAGCTGCTCTGTATCTGTCTATTCACAATCACTATATACATCCCTCTATTATCCACTGCTCTCTCTCTGTCTATATACCATAACTATATACATCCCTCTATTATCCACTGCTCTCCCTCTGTCTATTCACCATCACTATATACATCCCTCTATCATCCAGCTGCTCTCTCTCTGTCTATTCACCATCACTATATACATCCCTCTATCATGCAGCTGCTCTCTCTCTCTCTGTCTATTCACCATAACTATATACATCCCTCTATCATCCAGCTGCTCTCTGTCTGTCTATTCACCATCACTATAAACATCCCTCTATCATCCAGCTGCTCTCTGTCTGTCTATTCACCATCACTATATACATCCCTCTATTATCCACTGCTCTCTGTCTGTCTATTCACCATAACTATATACATCCCTCTATCATCCAGCTGCTCTCTCTCTGTCTATTCACCATCACTATATACATCCCTCTATTATCCACTGCTCTCTCTCTGTCTATTCACCATCACTATATACATCCCTCTATTATCCACTGCTCTCTCTCTGTCTATTCACCATCACTATATACATCCCTCTATTATCCACTGCTCTCTCTTTGTCTGTCTATTTACCATAACTATATACATCCCTCTATCATCCAGCTTCTCTCTCTCTTGTCTATTCACCATCACTATATACATCCCTCTATCATCCAGCTGCTCTCTCTCTCTCTGTCTATTCACCATCACTAAATACATCACTCTATCATCCAGCTGCTCTCTCTCTGTCCATTCTCCATCACTATATACATCCCTCTATCATCCAGCTGCTCTCTCTCTGTCTATTCACCATCACTATATACGTCCCTCTATCATCCAGCTGCTCTCTCTCTGTCTATTCACCATCACTAAATACATCACTCTATTATCCAGCTGATCTCTCTCTGTCTATTCACCATCACTATATACATCCCTCTATCATCCAGCTGCTCTCTCTCTCTCTGTCTATTCACCATCACTAAATACATCACTCTATCATCCAGCTGCTCTCTCTCTGTCTATTCACCATCACTATATACATCCCTCTATTATCCAGCTGATCTCTCTCTGTCTATTCACCATCACTATATACATCCCTCTATCATCCAGCTGCTCTCTCTCTCTCTGTCTATTCACCATAACTATATACATCCCTCTATCATCCAGCTGCTCTCTCTCTGTCTATTCACCATAACTATATACATCCCTCTATCATCCAGCTGCTCTCTGTCTGTCTATTCACCATAACTATATACATCCCCTTATCATCCACTGCTCTCTCTCTCTCTCTGTCTATTCACCATCAATATATACATCCCTCTATCATCCAGCTGCTCTCTGTCTGTCTATTCACCATCACTATATACATCCCTCTATCATCCACTGCTCTCTGTCTGTCTATTCACCATAACTATATACATCCCTCTATCATCCAGCTGCTCTCTCTCTCTCTCTCTGTCTATTCACCATCACTATATACATCCCTCTATTATCCACTGCTCTCTGTCTGTCTATTCACCATAACTATATACATCCCTCTATCATCCAGCTGCTCTGTATCTGTCTATTCACCATCACTATATACATCCCTCTATTATCCACTGCTCTCTCTCTGTCTATATACCATAACTATATACATCCCTTTATTATCCACTGCTCTCCCTCTGTCTATTCACCATAACTATATACATCCCTCTATTATCCACTGCTCTCCCTCTGTCTATTCACCATCACTATATACATCCCTCTATTATCCACTGCTCTCTCTCTGTCTATTCACCATAACTATATACATCTGTTACGGTGAGTGAATGAGGACCCAAAAGCGAACTAACTTAAACAGAGCTTCTTTAATAACCAAACTTAGGTAGGCTCAGATAGACCGGCAGATTCCGACAGGACAGGACAAGGTTACAGCAAACATGACGATAGTCTGGCTCAGGCATGAAACACAAACAAACAAGAATCCGACAAGGACAGGAGCAGAAACAGAGAGAGATATAGGGACCTAATCAGAGGGAAACAGGGAACAGGTGGGGAACGGGTAGTTAGAGGAGACAAGGGACAGCTGGGGGAAAGCGGGGGAGAAAAGGTAACATAACAACGACCAGCAGAGGGAGACAGGGTGAAGGGAAAGGACAGAGACAAGACACAACATGACAGTACCCCCCCACTCACCGAGCGCCTCCTGGCGCACTCGAGGAGGAAACCTGGCGGCAACGGAGGAAATCCTCGATCAGCGCACGGTCCAGCACGTCCCGAGAGGGAACCCAACTCCTCTCCTCAGGACCGTACCCCTCCCAATCGACAAGGTACTGGTGACCACGGCCCCGTGGACGCATGTCCAAAATCCTGCGGACCCTGTAGATGGGTGCGCCCTCGACAAGGATGGGGGGGGGGGGGGGGAAGACGAGCGGGGGCGCGAAGAACGGGCTTAATACAGGAGACATGGAAGACCGGGTGGACGCGACGAAGGTATCGCGGAAGAAGAAGTCGAACTGCGACAGGATTAATGACCCGAGAAATACGGAACGGACCAATGAACCGCGGGGTCAACTTGCGAGAAGCCGTCTTAAGGGGAAGGTTCTGAGTGGAGAGCCAAACTCTCTGACCGCGACAATATCTAGGACTCTTAGTTCTACGCTTATTAGCAGCCCTCACAGTCTGCGTCCTATAACGGCAAAGTGCAGACCTGACCCTTTTCCAGGTGCGCTCGCAACGTTGGACAAAAGCCTGAGCGGAGGGGACGCTGGACTCGGCGAACTGAGATGAGAACAGCGGAGGCTGGTACCCGAGGCTACTCTGAAAAGGAGATAGCCCGGTCGCAGACGAAGGAAGCGAGTTGTGGGCGTATTCTGCCCAGGGGAGCTGTTCTGACCAAGACGCAGGGTTGCGAAAAGAAAGACTGCGTAAGATGCGACCAATAGTCTGATTGGCCCGTTCTGCTTGACCGTTAGACTGGGGGTGAAAGCCGGAAGAGAGACTGACGGAAGCCCCAATCAAACGGCAAAACTCCCTCCAAAATTGAGACGTGAATTGCGGACCTCTGTCCGAAACGACGTCTGACGGAAGGCCATGAATTCTGAAAACATTCTCGATGATGATTTGTGCCGTCTCTTTAGCAGAAGGAAGCTTAGCAAGAGGAATGAAATGGGCCGCCTTAGAGAACCTATCGACAACCGTAAGAATAACAGTCTTCCCCGCTGACGAAGGCAGTCCGGTGACAAAATCTAAGGCGATGTGAGACCACGGTCGAGAGGGAATAGGAAGCGGCCTGAGACGGCCGGCAGGAGGAGAGTTACCGGACTTAGTCTGCGCGCAGACCGAACAAGCAGCCACGAAACGACGCGTGTCATGCTCCCGGGTGGGCCACCAAAAACGCTGGCGAATGGAAGCAAGCGTACCCCGAACGCCAGGGTGGCCGGCTAACTTGGCAGAGTGAGCCCACTGAAGAACGGCCAGACGAGTAGGAACGGGAACGAAAAGAAGGTTCCTAGGACAAGCGCGCGGCGACGGAGTGTGAGTGAGCGCTTGTTTTACCTGCCTCTCAATTCCCCAGACAGTCAACCCGACAACACGCCCCTCAGGGAGAATCCCCTCGGGGTCAGTGGAGGCTACTGAAGAACTGAAGAGACGAGACAAAGCATCAGGCTTGGTGTTCTTAGAGCCCGGACGATAAGAAATCACGAACTCGAAACGAGCGAAAAACAGCGCCCAACGCGCCTGACGCGCATTAAGTCGTTTGGCAGAACGGATGTACTCAAGGTTCCTATGGTCAGTCCAAACGACAAAAGGAACGGTCGCCCCCTCCAACCACTGTCGCCATTCGCCTAGGGCTAACCGGATGGCGAGCAGTTCGCGGTTACCCACATCATAGTTACGTTCCGACGGCGACAGGCGATGAGAAAAATACGCGCATGGGTGGACCTTGTCGTCAGAGAGGGAGCGCTGAGAAAGAATGGCTCCCACGCCCACCTCTGACGCGTCAACCTCGACAACGAACTGTCTAGAGACGTCAGGTGTAACAAGGATAGGAGCGGATGTAAAACGATTCTTGAGGAGATCAAAAGCTCCCTGGGCGGAAACGGACCACTTAAAGCACGTCTTGACAGAAGTAAGGGCTGTGAGAGGAGCGGCCACCTGACCGAAATTACGGATGAAACGACGATAGAAGTTCGCGAAGCCGAGAAAGCGCTGCAGCTCGACGCGTGACTTAGGGACGGGCCAATCAATGACAGCTTGGACTTTAGCGGGATCCATCTTAATGCCTTCAGCGGAAATAACAGAACCGAGAAATGTGACGGAGGAGGCATGAAAAGTGCACTTCTCAGCCTTCACAAAAAGACAATTCTCTAAAAGGCGCTGGAGGACACGTCGAACGTGCTGAACATGAATCTGGAGTGACGGTGAAAAAATCAGGATATCGTCAAGGTAAACGAAAACAAAGATGTTCAGCATGTCTCTCAGGACATCATTGACTAATGCCTGAAAGACAGCTGGAGCGTTAGCGAGGCCGAAAGGAAGAACCCGGTATTCAAAGTGCCCTAACGGAGTGTTAAACGCCGTCTTCCACTCGTCCCCCTCCCTGATGCGCACGAGATGGTAAGCGTTACGAAGGTCCAACTTAGTGAAAAACCTGGCTCCCTGCAGGATCTCGAAGGCTGAAGACATAAGAGGAAGCGGATAACGATTCTTAACTGTTATGTCATTCAGCCCTCGATAATCTATGCAGGGGCGCAGAGACCCGTCCTTCTTCTTGACAAAAAAAAACCCCGCTCCGGCGGGAGAGGAGGAGGGGACTATGGTACCGGCGTCAAGAGCTACAGACAAATAATCCTCGAGAGCCTTACGTTCGGGAGCCGACAGAGAGTATAGTCTACCCCGGGGGGGAGTGGTTCCCGGAAGGAGATCAATACTACAATCATACGACCGGTGTGGAGGAAGAGAGGTGGCCCTGGACCGACTGAACACCGTGCGCAGATCGTGATATTCCTCCGGCACCCCTGTCAAATCACCAGGCTCCTCCTGTGAAGAAGAGACAGAGGAAACAGGAGGGATAGCAGACATTAAACATTTCACATGACAAGAGACGTTCCAGGAGAGGATAGAATTACTAGACCAATTAATGGAAGGATTATGACAAACTAGCCAGGGATGGCCCAAAACAACAGGTGTAAAAGGTGAACGAAAAATCAAAAAAGAAATGGTTTCGCTATGATTACCAGAAACAGTGAGGGTTAAAGGTAGCGTCTCACGCTGAATCCTGGGGAGAGGACTACCATCCAGGGCGAACAAGGCCGTGGACTCCCTTAACTGTCTGAGAGGAATGTCATGTTCCCGAGCCCAGGTCTCGTCCATAAAACAGCCCTCCGCCCCAGAGTCTATTAAGGCACTGCAGGAAGCTGACGAACCGGTCCAGCGTAGATGGACCGACAAGGTAGTGCAGGATCTTGAAGGAGAGACAGGAGTAGTAGCGCTCACCAGTAGCCCTCCGCTTACTGATGAGCTCTGGCTTTTACTGGACATGAAGTGACAAAATGACCAGCAGAACCGCAATAGAGACAGAGGCGGTTGGTGATTCTCCGTTCCCTCTCCTTAGTCGAGATGCAGATACCTCCCAGCTGCATAGGCTCAGCTCCCGAGCCGGCAGAGGAAGATGGTAGTGATGCGGAGAGGGGAGCAACGGAGAACGCGAGCTCCTTTCCACGAGCTCGGTGACGCAGATCAACCCGTCGCTCAATGCGAATAGCGAGTTCAATCAGGGAATCCACGCTGGAAGGGACCTCCCGGGAGAGAATCTCATCCTTTACCTCTGCGCGGAGACCCTCCAGAAAACGAGCGAGCAAAGCCGGCTCGTTCCAGCCACTGGAGGCAGCAAGAGTGCGAAACTCAATAGAGTAGTCTGTTATGGATCGATTACCTTGACATAGGGAAGACAGGGCCCTGGAAGCCTCCTCCCCAAAAACAGATCGATCAAAAACCCGTATCATCTCCTCCTTAAAGTCCTGATACTGGTTAGTACACTCAGCCCTTGCCTCCCAGATTGCCGTGCCCCACTCACGAGCCCGTCCAATAAGGAGAGATATGACGTAGGCGACACGAGCAGTGCTCCTGGAGTAAGTGTTGGGCTGGAGAGAAAACACAATATCACACTGGGTGAGGAACGAGCGGCATTCAGTGGGCTCCCCAGAGTAACACGGCGGGTTATTGATTCTGGGCTCCGGAGATTCGAAAGCCCTGGAAGTGGCCGGTGGATCGAGGCGGAGATGGTGAACCTGTTCTGTGAGGTTGGAGACTTGGGTGGCCAGGGTCTCAACGGCATGTCGAGCAGCAGACACTTCCTGCTCGTGTCTGCCTAGCATCGCTCCCTGGATTCCGACGGCTGAGTGGAGAGGATCCGAAGTCGCTGGGTCCATTCTTGGTCGGATTCTTCTGTTACGGTGAGTGAATGAGGACCCAAAAGCGAACTAACTTAAACAGAGCTTCTTTAATAACCAAACTTAGGTAGGCTCAGATAGACCGGCAGATTCCGACAGGACAGGACAAGGTTACAGCAAACATGACGATAGTCTGGCTCAGGCATGAAACACAAACAAACAAGAATCCGACAAGGACAGGAGCAGAAACAGAGAGAGATATAGGGACCTAATCAGAGGGAAACAGGGAACAGGTGGGGAACGGGTAGTTAGAGGAGACAAGGGACAGCTGGGGGAAAGCGGGGGAGAAAAGGTAACATAACAACGACCAGCAGAGGGAGACAGGGTGAAGGGAAAGGACAGAGACAAGACACAACATGACAACATCCCTCTATTATCCACTGCTCTCTCTCTGTCTATTCACCATCACTATATACATCCCTCTATCATCCAGCTGCTCTCTCTCTGTCTATTCACCATCACTATATACATCCCTCTATCATGCAGCTGCTCTCTCTCTCTCTGTCTATTCACCATAACTATATACATCCCTCTATCATCCAGCTGCTCTCTGTCTGTCTATTCACCATCACTATATACATCCCTCTATCATCCAGCTGCTCTCTGTCTGTCTATTCACCATCACTATATACTTCCCTCTATTATCCACTGCTCTCTGTCTGTCTATTCACCATAACTATATACATCCCTCTATCATCCAGCTGCTCTCTCTCTGTCTATTCACCATCACTATATACATCCCTCTATTATCCACTGCTCTCTCTCTGTCTATTCACCATCACTATATACATCCCTCTATTATCCACTGCTCTCTCTCTGTCTGTCTATTTACCATAACTATATACATCCCTCTATCATCCAGCTTCTCTCTCTCTTGTCTATTCACCATCACTATATACATCCCTCTATCATCCAGCTGCTCTCTCTCTCTCTGTCTATTCACCATCACTAAATACATCACTCTATCATCCAGCTGCTCTCTCTCTGTCTATTCACCATCACTATATACATCCCTCTATCATCCAGCTGCTCTCTCTCTGTCTATTCACCATCACTATATACGTCCCTCTATCATCCAGCTGCTCTCTCTCTCTGTCTATTCACCATCACTAAATACATCACTCTTTTATCCAGCTGATCTCTCTCTGTCTATTCACCATCACTATATACATCCCTCTATCATCCAGCTGCTCTCTCTCTCTGTCTAGTCACCATAACTATATACATCCCTCAATCATCCAGCTGGTCTCTCTCTGTCTATTCACCATCACTATATACGTCCCTCTATCATCCAGCTGCTCTCTCTCTATGTCTATTTACCATAACTATATACATCCCTCTATCATCCAGCTGCTCTCTCTCTCTCTGTCTATTCACCATAACTATATACATCCCTCTATCATCCAGCTGCTCTCTCTCTCTGTCTATTCACCATAACTATATACATCTCTCTATCATCCAGCTGCTCTCTCTCTCTGTCTATTCACCATAACTATATACATCCCTCTATTATTATACAGCACAGCCAATTGATTCATTGCACAATGGATCTTGGCATCATGTGAAAAGGTCACACTGCTCTAAAGAGAACACTTAAAAGACCACTAGTGACTGATGGATCTGTCATAGATATTAAACACACAAACATGCACTCAAATACACACACAGGCACACAAAAACACACATGAGCACACACACACACACACACACACACACACACACACACACACACACACACACACACACACACACACACACACACATACACACACACACACACACTGACTCATCAGTGATCACAGATCAGGGGTCACAAATCAGGGGTCACAGAGTATCTTTAGCTGACTGGTCTCCGGTGTTGTTTAACTGTCCTATGCTCCACATTAGGGGACAACCAAACCCAGACCTGACAGGATGAGAGAGCATACCAATTACTACACAGACCCCTGGGAGTGTGTGCGTGTGTGTATGTGCGTGGGCACACGTGTGTGTTTGTTCACGTTGTGTTTCGTGCGTGCATGATTGTTTGTATGCGTGTTTTTGTGTGTGTGTGTGCTCATGTGTGTTTTTGTGTGCCTGTGTGTGTATTTGAGTGCATGTTTGTGTGTTTAATATCTATGACAGATCCATCAGTCACTAGTGGTCTTTTAAGTGTTCTCCATAGAGCAGTGTGACCTTTTCACATGATGCCAATAGCCATTGTGTAATGAATCAATTGGCTGTGCTGTAGCCGAACGTAGCCTTATGATAACGGGGCTAACTACATGAGATGACACTACCCACAGGGGCAGGCCACACTGTTCCCCCAGTGTATGATGTTGACCACAAACATCTACACCCAAAACACTCTCGTGAGGCAGAAAGCACAACGGTAGTACATTCACATTGCATGTGATTGTATTTTTGTGCAGAGGCAACATGCCCATAGGGGCACAAGGGCATGTGCCCCCTCAGATTTGTCCTGTTTGTTTTTGTATTTTTCAGATGAATTATTTCAGATTAATTCATTTCTAAACTTTATCATAATTGTTTATAAAAATATCTGTCAGCGCTATTTTGGAATGTTTCTTATAGACATAATATGAAAAGCCTACGCTGCCAGCAATTGAAAGGGAACATTTTGGAGATTATGGGAAAATGATTAGGCCAAAGGTGAGGACACAACAGGTCACCTGACACAAGACTGAATCCAAACATTAGACTGTTGATTTGATGTGCATTTTACATTTAGTGGACTTTTCCCCGCATTTGTAGATAACGAAATGTGAAAATACTCTGGATACATTCAGTAACATGGTGTGAATATTCCTGGAACATGCAGGGTAGATGCAACATAAGACAAACACATTACAAGGTTTTGAGTGGCCTCACATCTCCTTAAAGTGTGCCCAATTTCTAAGTAATTTCAATGCACTTTTATGACTCAAAGAAGAGTCTTCAACGATGAGGTTATTTTTTGACGTCTCTTAGTTGTGCTGTTTGGATCACAACCCTGCATCCCCGCCATCACACAATTACTGTTGTTGTTTATGCAATCCAAAAATGGTCCATTATAAATCGCAATCTTAGTCAGGAGGGCATCATTTGAAAGCTTGTTCTATTGCCAGGATGACTAGCTAAGTTATAAAATATGATATTACAGTGCTTTCACAAGGCAATTCAGGGAAACAGATCATCATTTTGTGGCGCAGCAAATTTTCTTCACAATAGACAAACATAGTTTTCATTAATGCACATCACACATACAGATCATTAATGTACATCACACATACAGATCATTAATGCACATCACACATACAGATCATTAATGCACATCACACATACAGATCATTAATGTACATCACACATACAGATCATTAATGTACATCACACATACAGATCATTAATGTACATCACACATACAGATAATAAACATTGACACTGTATATGACATGAGTTTTATGATATGGAAATGTGAAGAGCACATTTGGAATCACAGGTATTTGGCTTGCTTATATGACATCAAAACGGTAATGATCATAATCTACAACGTCTCATCTTTCAAAGTTCTCTTAATTTATAGCATTTCCCTCAATCAGAACACAAAAAAAATGCAAGTGTTGCCCAATCAGCGGGAGGGATTGGGGGCGACTTCTTGTCGCACGAGGTGCTCTAGTTAGGACCGTCGGTCAGTCAAACTCCACACGGCGCTGTGAAGTATAACATGTATAAGATGTTACTGTACAGCCACCGTGTGTCAGTCAAACTCCACATGGCGCTGTGAAGTATAACATGTATAAGATGTTACTGTACAGCCACCGTGTGTCACGTCCGTTGACTGAGTGAGACCAAAGCGCAGCGTGGAAAGTGTTCATGATACATTAATACTGAAACACCGACAAAACAACAAAATACGAACAAACGTAAAGTTCTGCAGGGCTCTACAGCAACTGTGCATAAACAAGATCCCACAAACTCAGGTGGAAAACAGGCTGCCTAAGTATGATTGATTCCCAATCAGAGACAACGATAAACAGCTGCCTCTGATTGGGAACCATACCCGGCCAACAAAGAAATAGAAAACTAGAATGCCCACCCAAATCACACCCTGATCTAACCAGATAGAGAGATAAACAGGCTCTCTAAGGTCAGGGCGTGACACCGTGATCCAATTTAGGCTTTTATCAGTGCCGTTTACGGTACAAGTGTAAAGGGCTACATAATCAACATGCATCATTTATTAAAATTAGAATTGAACAGGTAAAGAAGTATGTTTAGATAACCTATGCGCACCAGCGACTCCTGTGGTGGGCCTGGCGCGGTAGGTTGCCAGGTGCACGGTGTTTCCTCCGACACATTGATGTGGCTGGCTTCTGGGTTGGATGCGCGCTGTGTTAAGAAGCAGTGCGTCTTGTTTGGGTTGTGTATCGGAGGACGCATGACTTTAAACCTTCGTCTCTCCCGAGCTACTAAAAAACAATTGGATACCACGAAATTGGGGAGAAAAAGGGGTCAAATTCAAAACATACACACACAAAAAAAAAGATAAGCTATGCAGAAAAATATACATATAATTTACAACCCCCTTCATCATTAGTACTTCAAGCCCCTTCTAAATAAATGGGTGAATGGCGCTCCTGTTTATGTGTGATATGATTGTGTGATGTGTGTGTGGGATTGTGCGATGTGTGAGTGTGTGATTGTGTGTTGTGTGTGTTTGTCCGGATGGGGCTGAGACATTTACATTATCAGGGGAACTCATGTCATCCATTACCAATCAAATCTTAGATAGCGTTCTAGTTGGGTTGTGTGTCTCCTATTCTAATCGAATCCATGGCTCCCTCTGAAAGCCAACTTCGCTGTTGCTCCAACCAAACACAAATACACATGCACACACAAATACACACACACACACACACACTCTCACGCGGGTTGAGTTATCCTATCAAAGCATTTCCTGTCTCAAATTTCCATCAGTTATCAAAGTTCCTGATTGAATTTGAAAAGTGAGCCCAGCTATGTCAATCACATTACATGCATGGTCCACATCATGCCGTCTCTCATCAGACTCAGATGTGGTGTGTGTGTGTTTCTGTGTCGATGTGTGGTTAAAGAACGCTCCAGAGACAGTGTCATGGACACGCCAGCCCACAGCACCACTCAGAGTAAAACTAGTAAAAGACAGACAACGGGCAGGGGGAAAGAGAAAGAGAGAGCGATTGAGGTAGAGGGCATGAGTGAGGGTTTGAAAAACATAGAGGGAGAGAAAAATACAGAGAAAGAGAGAAGGAATGGGAAAATTAGAGAGGGAGTGAGAGAGAGAATGTTAGATTGATTATTTGTGGTGGGGATTTGTCATAAAAATACCACATTAGAGTCTGACTCAGCACACACAGAGTGAACACAGAATCTCTTCCAGTAACCAGAGGGTAACACAGCTTACGTGTGTGTGTGTGTGTGTGTGTGTGTGTGTGTGTGTTTGTGTGTGTGTGTGTGTGTGTGTGTGTGTGTGTGTGCGTGTGTGTGTGCTTGCGTGTTGTTGTCCTAGTTGTGCTTGTGCAGTGATTGTGTTTCCAGAAGATAAAACTGTACAATAACAGTTGTTACTTCCTAAACGGTGGCCTGTGTATTGACCCTCTCTGTATGGGCTAAGTGTTGTGTTTACAACAGTGTTTCCCCTGCCAATACTGAGGCGGGGTGCCAAGCTCTGTCACCTCCAGAACAGTTGGTTTCAATCTAATGTTTTTTTGATGTGTAGCCCACCACCCACATTGTAGCGGACCTTTCACCCCTCCAGAGAAATTTAGGGGAAACACTTTTTTATGATGCATTTTCTTTTCCTCATTTGAAAAAGCAATCTCTCGCCTCATCTAGCATGGTTTATAGCCTGATGAATATTCAGCAGCTTGTCTCCTATGAGCCAATAGAAACACATCTGTTATGAGCTTAATGGCACTGATAGGCTATGACCTTTGACCTTCTAAACCCTAGCTCATCAAGTTCCGCTCATTCACGAGGCTGTCACTCCCTCCTCTGGGGATAGATGCCTCCTCTCCTCCTCCTCCTGCCGGTCCATCCCTCCTGTATTCCTTTATTATAATCAACCTCACTTCCCTTCTTCTCAGAAGAGTCAATGTTAATGTCACTGTCACAGACTTACAGGGCAGGCTCCTCTCTGTTCTCTGGTCCAATTCCAGTCCCAGGGAATTTCCAATCCAATTCCCGTTTACTGGAAGGGTCCCGCCCCTTATAAATACTCAATTTACTCTGCAACACACGTTTGTTTTACGATCCTTCTGGGGACCATTCAAAATCCTGTTTTCCCTAGCCCATAACCCTACATTTAACCCTTAATCTAACCTTAACCCAAACCTTAACCCCAAATCCTAACTCCTAACCTTAACCCTAATAGGCAACCTGACCCTAAACCTAACCCCTACGCCTAAAATAGCCTTTTTCCTTGTAGGGACCAGCAACAGGTTCCCACTTGTTAGAATTGCCCTTGTTTTACTCTCCTTGTGATTACTTCAGGTCCCCAGAAAATAGTAAAACAAAAAACACACACCCCTTATCCATACAAACAGCCAAAAGGGCTTGACCAATCAATGGAAATCTGTTAGAAAATAGACACACCACCTTGTCAATATCTAGCATGGGCTTAATGAATGAGAGGCTGGGGGCAGTGGGGGATATGGGGGTTGAGGTGGTGTGTGATAGTTAAGGGGGTGATGGGGAGTTTGAGGTATGTGGATCATTTGTTTGTTCCACTGGGATTTGCAGACTGACCAGACTTCTGATTAGTGAGTCATTGGTGTGCTAAAGACACAGAGAAAGTTCAATGGCCTTGCTGGTTGACCACAAGTGAAATGATAAGGACATCTAAGAGCTGAAGACTTCTGATCTGATATGTGGTCTCTTCTGGCCAAACAGGAGGCTCTTGGGGGTTTCAGAGAGAGAGAGGGAAGAGGAAAAAGAGTCTTACGGTTTGATGTTAAGTGGAGTTTGAGGTTAGAGGTTAACAGCTTATGTGTAAGTGTCACGACTTCCACGGAAGGTGGTTCCTCTCCTTGTTCGGGCGGTGTTCGGCGGTCGGTGTCGCCTGCATACTAGCCATCACCGATCCATTTATTATTTTACGTTTGTTTTGTCTTTGGTTCTTTCACACCTGGTTTCATTTGCTTTCATTTCTGTGTGTATAATTACCCCTGTTTCCTGCTTAGGTTTGTGCGAGATTATTTGTGTGATGTTGCTCGTTGAGGTTGTGCCTTAGTTATTTTCACTTATTATACCGAGTGTGTATAAGTTTAAGGAGAGTTGTTTTTCCTCCTTCCGTGTTCTCTTTTGTCGAGGGCGTTCATTTGGTATTGTACCTGACCTTATTGTGTTGGACTTGCCTATTAAAAGACGTTACTTGGACATCTCTGCTCTCCTGCGCTTGACTTCTTCGCCTACCTCTAAACACATTAACATAACAGTAAGGCGAGATCTGCAAACTAGGGATTAGTGTGTGTGTACTGTACTGTACACTATACACTACCATTCAAAAGTTTGGGGTCACTTAGAAATGTCCTTGTTTTTGAAAGAAAAGCACATTTTGTTGTCCTTTAAAATAATATCATATTGATCAGAAATACAGTGTAGATATTGTTAATGTTGTAAATGACTATTGTAGGTGGAGAGGCCCATTATCAGCAACAATCACTCCTGTGTTCCAATGGCACGTTGTGTTAGCTAATCCAAGTTTATCATTTTAAAAGGCTAATTGGTCACTAGAAAACACTTTTGCAATTATGTTAGCACAGCTGAAAACTGTTGTTCTGATTAAAGAAGCAATATAACTGGCCTTCTTTAGACTAGTTGAGTATCTGGAGCATCAGCATTTGTGGATTCGATTACAGGTTCAAAATGTCCAGAAACAAAGGACTTTCTTCTGAAACTCGTCAGTCTATTCTTGTTTTGAGAAATGAAGGCTACTCCATGCGAGAAACTGCCAGGAAACTGAAGATCTCGTACAGCGCTGTGTACTACTCCCTTCACAGAATGGCACAATCTGGCTCTAAACAGAATAGAAAGAGGAGTGGGAGGCCCCGGTGCACAACGTAGCACTTTTAACGATAGTGTACGTGTACATGTGCTGTGTGTGTATCTGTGTGTGTGTGCGTGTATATGTGTGTGTGTGTTTTACTTCCTGCTCCCAGTAATTAGATGCAGTTCCCCCACTGCCATTCATCTGATTCTCCTTGAGAAGATAGTGGGGAAACGAAATACTTCCCAGCTTTGACCTCTGGGACCGTTGGAAGCATGCCGACAGCTAGACCCCATGTCATGGTGGTTCCTCAACCTACTGACATTGTTCCACACAATGCATTATTCCATTAAGCAGATCTCTAGTTGAAGCTTACTGTATTGTAGCTGGTTAACACAAACACAATAGGGGCAGACAAAGCATACTCAATAGAATAATCAGAGTGAAGCATAAAAACTCATGCAGAATAGGACAGGCTACAAGATGTTTGTTACTGTATAAACAGTAAAGCAGCTGGGGAACAACAGTCTGGGAATTGTCAGGAATGGAACAGTGACTACACTCTTACAGAAAAAGGGTTGCTATCTAGAACCTAAAATTTGTTCAGCTGTCCCCATAGGAGAACTCTTTAAATAACAATTTTTGGTTCCAGGTAAAACCCTTTTGAGTTCCATGTAGAACCCTTTTGAGTTCTGTGTAGAATCCTTTCCACAGACAGTTCTACATGGATCCCAAAAGAGCTCTACCTAGAAACAAAAAGGGTTATTCTATGGGGACAGCCGAAGAACCCTTCTGGAACCATTTTAAAAGTGTAGATAGAATAACATCTCAAAGGTTTACTGTGAGAGAAAAACTATTTTAAAAGCAAGTCCTGACTCTGACACATTGTTTATTTCCAAGTGAGAATGTTGCATTGATTAGAGAGCACTGGGTTTGCTTATGAAAGTGGCTACATGTTTTTTTTTGCCCTATCAATAACATGAGTCATTGAGACCTGTCTGCCACATGTACTTTGAGCATGCTGTGTGTGCACGTGTGCATGTGTGCATGTGTGTGTGTGAGAGGGTGTGTGTGAGAGGGTGTGTGTGTGTGTGTGAGAGAGGGTGTGTGTGTGTGTGTGAGAGAGGGTGTGTGTGTGTATGTGTGTGTGTGTGTGTGTGTGTGTGTGTGTGTGTGTGTGTGTGTGTGTGTGTGTGTGTGTGTGTGTGTGTGTGTGTGTGTGTGTGTGTGTGTGTGTGCGTGCGTGCGTGTGTGTGTGTGTGTGTTTGTGTGATTTATAACTGTGGTCTTGTGATGTTTGCTTTCAGTTCAGATTTACATCATCTCCATTCCATCACACAGATTACCACGTATGACATCACTGCATGCAGGACCCCTGGATTTTTGTACTGAAACACACAGACCCGTGCACGCACGCACGTACGCACACACACACACACACACACACACACCAAATCAACACGTCTTGCACTCTAACAACAGCTGTAACTGCCATGTTAAACAAGCATGAACTAGTGATTGGCACATCTGTCAAGGTGATGGAATTATGACCTCTCTCTCTTGTGCTCCCTCTTTCGCCCTCTTGCTCATGTGTGTTTGGTCAGTGTATGTGTGCGTCCCTGCATAGGGTGTGTGTGTGTGTGTGTGTGTGTGTGTGTGTGTGTGTGTGTGTGTGTGTTGTTGTTGCAGGGAGACAAACGGATTGCTGTTGTGCCTGGAATTCATCTGTGTACTCACTAACCAAGGTATGACCCAAATAACTCTGTAATTTATGTTGACTTTCATGCTCTTAGTTATTCAGATATACCAGAAATTCCCTGTCTGTATAGGATATAAAATATATTTAGCATCTTAGTGAACTTTTCATATCTGGTATCCTTAATAATGTATGGGCAGTAAACATTGATCATTGTGTGTAGACATTGACTTACTTACGCAAACATATACAATCACAAACATACACGCACACACATACACACATGCACAGGCACAAACAAACATTTTCTTGAGATCATTAGGGACCCAGTCTAAAGGTGTGGCCCTGGGAACACTGTTAGCAGCTGTTGGAGAGGCTGATATGTCATTCAAACCTACAATAGAGACACAAACAGCCTGAGATCTGATGTAGTGTGTGTGTGTGTGTGTGTGTGTGTGTGTGTGTGTTGTTGTTGCAGGGAGACAAACGGATTGCTGTTGTGCCTGTAATTCATCTGTGTGCTCACTAACCAAGGTATGACCCAAATAACTCTGTAATTTATGTTGACTTTCATGCTCTTAGTTATTCAGATATACCAGAAATTCCCTGTCTGTATAGGATATAAATTATATTTAGCATCTTAGTGAACTTTTCATATCTGGTATCCTTAATAATGTATGGACAGTAAACATTCATCATTGTGTGTAGACATTGACTTACTTACGCAAACATATACAATCACAAACATACACGCACACACATACACACATGCACAGGCACAAACAAACATTTTCTTGAGATCATTAGGGACCCAGTCTAAAGCTGTGGCCCTGGGAACACTGTTAGCAGCTGTTGGAGAGGCTGATCTGTCATTCAAACCTACAATAGAGACACAAACAGCCTGAGATCTGATGTAGTGTGTGTGTATGTGTGTGTGTGTGTGTGTGTGTGTGTGTGTGTGTGTGTGTGTGTGTGTGTGTGTGTGTGTGTGTGTGTGTGTGTGTGTGTGTGTGCAAGGAACCAAAGAGTAAAAAATAAGTGGGAAAATTGAGAAAAGGAAAAATGGCATAGAGAGAGAGAGAGCAGCTGGATAATAGAGGGATGTATATAGTGATGGTGAATAGACAGAGAGAGAGCAGCTGGAAAATAGAGGGATGTATATAGTTATGGTGAATAGACAGAGAGAGAGAGAGCAGTGGATACTAGAGGGATGTATATAGTGATGGTGAATAGACAGAGAGACAGCAGCTGGATGATAGAGGGATGTATATAGTTATGGTGAATAGACAGACAGAGAGCAGCTGGATAATAGAGGGATGTATATGGTTATGGTGAATAGACAGACAGAGAGCAGCTGGATAATAGAGGGATGTATATAGTTATGGTGAATAGAGAGAGAGAGAGAGCAGCTGGATGATAGAGGGATGTATATAGTTATGGTGAATAGACAGAGAGAGAGCAGCTGGAAAATAGAGGGATGTATATAGTTATGGTGAATAGACAGAGAGAGAGCAGCTGGAAAATAGAGAGATGTATATAGTTATGGTGAATAGACAGGGAGAGAGAGCAGCTGGATAATAGAGGGATGTATATAGTGATGGTGAATAGACATAGAGAGAGCAGCTGGATAATAGAGGGATGTATATAGTGATGGTGAATGACAGAGAGAGAGCAGCTGGATAATAGAGGGATGTATATAGTGATGGTGAATGACAGAGAGAGAGCAGTGGATAATAGAGAGATGTATATAGTGATGGTGAATAGACAGAGAGAGAGCAGCTGGATAATAGAGGGATGTATATAGTTATGGTGAATAGACAGAGAGAGAGAGCAGCTGGATAATAGAGGGATGTATATAGTGATGGTGAATAGACAGAGAGAGAGCAGATGGATAATAGAGGGATGTATATAGTGATGGTGAATAGACAGACAGAGAGCAGCTGGATAATAGAGGGATGTATATAGTGATGGTGAATAGACAGAGAGAGAGAGAGAGAGCAGTGGATAATAGAGGGATGTATATAGTGATGGTGAATAGACAGAGAGAGAGAGAGCAGTTGGTTGATAGAGGGATGTATATAGTGATGGTTAATAGACAGAGAGAGAGCAGCTGGATAATAGAGGGATGTATATAGTTATGGTGAATAGACAGAGAGAGAGCAGCTGGATAATTGAGGGATGTATATAGTGATGGTGAATAGACAGAGAGAAAGCAGCTGGATAATAGAGGGATGTATATAGTTATGGTGAATAGACAGAGAGAGAGCAGCTGGATAAAAGAGGGATGTATATAGTGATGGTGAATAGACATAGAGAGAGAGCAGCTGGAAAATAGAGGGATGTATATAGTTATGGTGAATAGACAGACAGAAAGCAGCTGGATGATAGAGGGATGTATATAGTGATGCTGAATAGACAGAGAGAGAGCATCTGGATGATAGAGGGATGTATATAGTTATGGTGAATAGACAGACAGAGAGCAGCTGGATAATAGAGGGATGTATATAGTGATGGTGAATAGACAGAGAGAGAGCAGCTGGATGATAGAGGGATGTATATAGTTATGGTGAATAGACAGACAGGGAGCAGCTGGATAATAGAGGGATGTATATAGTGATGGTGAATAGACAGAGAGAGAGAGAGAGAGAGAGCAGTGGACTATAGAGGGATGTATATAGTAAGGGTGAATAGACAGAGAGAGAGCAGCTGGAAAATAGAGGGATGTATATAGTTATGGTGAATAGACAGGGAGAGAGAGCAGCTGGATAATAGAGGGATGTATATAGTGATGGTGAATAGACAGAGAGAGAGCAGATGGATAATAGAGGGATGTATATAGTGATGGTGAATAGACAGACAGAGAGCAGCTGGATAATAGAGGGATGTATATAGTGATGGTGAATAGACAGAGAGAGAGAGAGAGAGCAGTGGATAATAGAGGGATGTATATAGTGATGGTGAATAGACAGAGAGAGAGAGAGAGCAGTGGATAATAGAGGGATGTATATAGTGATGGTGAATAGACAGAGAGAGAGAGAGCAGTTGGTTGATAGAGGGATGTATATAGTGATGGTTAATAGACAGAGAGAGAGCAGCTGGATAATAGAGTGATGTATATAGTTATGGTGAATAGACAGAGAGAGAGCAGCTGGATAATTGAGGGATGTATATAGTGATGGTGAATAGACAGACAGAGAGCAGCTGGATAATAGAGGGATGTATATAGTTATGGTGAATAGACAGAGAGAGAGCAGCTGGATAATAGAGGGATGTATATAGTTATGGTGAATAGACAGAGAGAGAGAGCAGCTGGATAATAGAGGGATGTATATAGTGATGGTGAATGACAGAGAGAGAGAGAGAGAGAGCAGTGGATGATAGAGGGATGTATATAGTGATGGTGAATAGACAGAGAGAGAGAGAGCAGTGGATGATAGAGGGATGTATATAGTGATGGTGAATAGACAATGAGAGAGCAGCTGGATAATAGAGGGATTTATATAGTTATGGTGAATAGACAGAGAGAGAGAGAGCAGCTGGATAATAGAGGGATGTATATAGTGATGGTGAATAGACAGAGAGAGAGCAGTTGGATAATCGAGGGATGTATATAGTGATGGTGAATAGACAGAGAGAGAGCAGCTGGATAATAGAGGGGTGTATATAGTAATGGTGAATAGACAGAGAGAGAGCAGTGGATAATAGAGAGATGTATATAGTGATGGTGAATAGACAGAGAGAGAGCAGCTGGATAATAGAGGGATGTATATAGTTATGGTGAATAGACAGAGAGAGAGAGAGCAGCTGGATAATAGAGGGATGTATATAGTGATGGTGAATAGACAGAGAGAGAGCAGTTGGATAATAGAGGGATGTATATAGTGATGGTGAATAGACAGAGAGAGAGAGCAGCTGGATAATAGAGGGGTGTATATAGTGATGGTGAATAGACAGAGAGAGAGCAGTGGATAATAGAGGGATGTATATAGTTATGGTGAATAGTCAGACAGAGAGCAGCTGGATAATAGAAGGATGTATATAGTGATGGTGAATAGACAGACAGAAAGCAGCTGGATGATAGAGGGATGTATATAGTTATGGTGAATAGACAGAGAGAGAGCAGCTGGATAATAGAGGGATGTATATAGTGATGGTGAATAGACAGAGAGAGAGCAGCTGGATAATAGAGGGATATATATAGTGATGGTGAATAGACAGAGAGAGAGCAGCTGGATAATAGAGGGATGTATATAGTGATGGTGAATAGACAGAGAGAGAGCAGTTGGATAATAGAGGGATGTATATAGTGATGGTGAATAGACACAGACAGAGCAGCTGGATAATAGAGGGATGTATATAGTTATGGTGAATAGACAGAGAGAGAGCAGCTGGATAATATTGGGATGTATATAGTTATGGTGAATAGACAGAGAGAGAGCAGCTGGATAATAGAGGGATGTATATAGTGATGGTGAATAGACAGAGAGAGAGCAGTGGATGATAGAGGGATGTATATAGTGATGGTGAATAGACAGAGAGAGAGCAGTGGATGATAGAGGGATGTATATAGTGATGGTGATCAGACAGAGAGAGAGCAGCTGGATAATAGAGGGATGTATATAGTGATGGTGAATAGACAGAGAGAGAGCAGCTGGATAATAGAGGGATGTATATAGTGATGGTGAATAGACAGAGAGAGAGCAGCTGGATGATAGAGGGATGTATATAGTTATGGTGAATAGACAGAGAGAGAGAGAGCAGCTGGATAATAGAGGGATATATATAGTGATGGTGAATAGACAGAGAGAGTGCAGCTGGATGATAGATGGATGTATATAGTGATGGTGAATAGACAGAGAGAGAGCAGCTGGATAATGGATAACTGTCTGGTCTCTGTGTTAAGAGGTCACAGTCCTCTCTGCGTCCTCTGATTCCTCTTCCTACTGTCCCCCCTGACAATACCGGAACCCTGTCTGTTTTACTGAAGAAGGACAGGAGAAAAGAAACACAAGCCCATAGTCACACACGTATTTAAAAAAAAAAAAAAAAAACTTTGAGAAAAGTTATGAGTCACCCTTTTGTTGTTTGATCACTTTGTACAATGGAAGACTCAATTCAGCTAGACATCTGAGAACTGTAGTAGTTGTGTGAACACAGTTGTTATGATTGTAGTGTGTAGTCCGTGTTGTTGAAGAAACAATATCTCACTGAACAGGCCTGTTCAGCGATGTTAAAACATCCTAAACATTACAGATAGAAATGCCAGGAATAGAGGTGACATGATTCCATATTCTACATGACAGATAACATATCTAGACTGTTCTAAACTATACACACTATACACTATACAGTTGCACCTTCTGCCTTGAACAGGTACCCGGACTGCTGTACAGTACATTGCTACATACTCGCTCAATGTATGTGGGCCAACCAGCTAGACTGCTTCATGATGTTTAACTGCAGATTGTTTCATTCCTCTCTGTCACACTTATAGTTGGCATTTTACCTGGCCCTCAGTTTCTCAGTTAGGAGAACAGACAAAGGTCTGAGAGGGACATACAGAGAAAATTGGCACAAATGGCAAGCAGCATTTGTGGTAAGTCTTTTGATCACAGCACGCTAACATGTAGTAGTATTTACTTCTATTTACCTTTCTGCAATACTATCCTTAAAATGTAACCATTGTTTGTGTTGCTGTCATTGTTGTAGCACAGATTGCAATAAAGATTAGACTACTTTTAAACAGTACACTTTTAAAATGATTAACTGGCAAGCACCATTACATACAGGATTTTTTCCCCTAAGTACCATAATTAACAATTGTTACTACATCTATTCTTAGTAAAAGTCAGGGAAATTATGACGCTGTAAGGTGAGACAGGATCATACATTTCCCACCTCAGATTGAGAGAAAATTGATGATCATGTGGGAAATTTGGTAATCAATCTAAGCACTGGAATCCATGGACAAACAGGTGTTTCAAAAAATGTATCAACCCCTACAAAAATGTCCATCAATTATAATTCCCATAATAATCCACATCTCCTCTTGCTGCAGGATTATTTTCCTGCTGTGAGAAACTGCTAAAATTAACACAGCAGGTCTGCTTCTTATGCACAGGCTTCGCTCAGGTTGTTTCAAAAGCCTGGAGAAGTTGTCGGCAGGAAGATGATAGGGGTGGAGTACTGTATGGTGGGGTTAAGTACGATGGAAACTAGTGACGCATTGCAATTTGTCAAACCAATAAAATATGTTGCCTGAAGCTCCAAACAGAGGTGGTGTTTCAGACTGTTTTTCTGACTTGCAATAACCCAGCTTGCATAAGATACAGAGCCTTGCAAATGTATTCATCCCATCTTGGCTTTTTTCATATTTTGTTGCATTACAACCTGTAATTTAACCTGTTTGGGATAGTGGGCAGCATTTTCACGTTTGGATGAAAGGTGCCCAGAGTAAACTGCCTGCTACTCAGTCCCAGTTACTAATATATGAATATTATTATTATTATTATGAATATTATTATTATTATAGTATATTTGGATAGAAAACACCCGGAAGTTTCTAAAACTGTTTGAATGATGTCTGTGAGTATAACAGAACTCATATGGCAGGTGAAAACCTGAGAATAATCCATCCAGGAAGTGGGAAATCTGAGGTTTGTAGTTTTTCAAAGCTTGGCCTATCGAAAACACAGTGTCTATAGGGTCAAATTGCATTTCCTAAGGCTTCCACTAGATGCCAACAGTCTTTAGAACCTTGCTTGATGCTTCTACTGTAAAGGAGGGGCTCATAAGGGCTCTTTGAGTCAGTGGTCTGGCAGAGTGCCACAAGCTCGTGACGCTCGTTCAGGTGATAGTTAGCTTGCGTTCCATTGCATTTCTGAAGACAAAGGAATTCTCCGGTTTGAACATTATTGAAGATTTATCTTAAAAACATCCCAATGATTGATTCTATACATAGTTTGACATGTTTCTACGAACTGTAACGGAACTTTTGGACTTTTCGTCTGCACCTAGTGATCCCGCGTCATAAAGTTGGATTACTGGGCTGAACGTGCTAACAACAAGAAGGAATTTGGACATACAGTGCCTTGCGAAAGTATTCTGCCCCCTTGAACTTTGCGACCTTTTGCCACATTTCAGGCTTCAAACATAAAGATATAAAACTTTATTTTTTTGTGAAGAATCAACAACAAGTGGGACACAATCATGAAGTGGAACGACATTTATTGGATATTTCAAACTTTTTGAACAAATCAAAAACTGAAAAATTGGGCGTGCAAAATTATTCAGCCCCTTTACTTTCAGTGCAGCAAACTCTCTCCAGAAGTTCAGTGAGGATCTCTGAATGATCCAATGTTGACCTAAATGACTAATGATGATAAATACAATCCACCTGTGTGTAATCAAGTCTCCGTATAAATGCACCTGCACTGTGATAGTCTCAGAGGTCCGTCAAAAGCGCAGAGAGCATCATGAAGAACAAGGAACACACCAGGCAGGTCCGAGATACTGTTGTGAAGAAGTTTAAAGCCGGATTTGGATACAAAAAGATTTCCCAAGCTTTAAACATCCCAAGGAGCACAGTGCAAGCGATAATATTGAAATGGAAGGAGTATCAGACCACTGCAAATCTACCAAGACCTGGCCGTCCCTCTAAACTTTCAGCTCATACAAGGAGAAGACTGATCAGAGATGCAGCCAAGAGGCCCATGATCACTCTGGATGAACTGCAGAGATCTACAGCTGAGGTGGGAGACTCTGTCCATAGGACAACAATCAGTCGTATATTGCACAAATCTGGCCTTTATGGAAGAGTGGCAAGAAGAAAGCTATTTCTTAAAGATATCCATAAAAAGTGTCGTTTAAAGTTTGCCACAAGCCACCTGGGAGACACACCAAACATGTGGAAGAAGGTGCTCTGGTCAGATGAAACCAAAATTGAACTTTTTGGCAACCATGCAAAACGTTATGTTTGGCGTAAAAGCAACACAGCTGAACACACCATCCCCACTGTCAAACATGGTGGTGGCAGCATCATGGTTTGGGCCTGCTTTTCTTCAGCAGGGACAGGGAAGATGGTTAAAATTGATGGGAAGATGGATGGAGCCAAATACAGGACCATTCTGGAAGAAAACCTGATGGAGTCTGCAAAAGAGCTGAGACTGGGACGGAGATTTGTCTTCCAACAAGACAATGATCCAAAATATAAAGCAAAATCTACAATGGAATGGTTCAAAAATAAACATATCCAGGTGTTAGAATGGCCAAGTCAAAGTCCAGACCTGAATCCAATCGAGAATCTGTGGAAAGAACTGAAAACTGCTGTTCACAAATGCTCTCCATCCAACCTCACTGAGCTCGAGCTGTTTTGCAAGGAGGAATGGGAAAAAATGTCAGTCTCTCGATGTGCAAAACTGATAGAGACATACCCCAAGCGACTTACAGCTGTAATCGCAGCAAAAGGTGGCGCTACAAAGTATTAGCTTAAGGGGGCTGAATAATTTTGCACGCCCAATTTTTCAGTTTTTGATTTGTTAAAAAAGTTTGAAATATCCAATAAATGCCGTTCCACTTCATGATTGTGTCCCACTTGTTGTTGATTCTTCACAAAAATACAGTTTTATATCTTTATGTTTGAAGCCTGAAATGTGGCAAAAGGTCGCAAAGTTCAAGGGGGCCGAATACTTTCGCAAGGCACTGTAAATGATGAACTTTATCGAACAAATCAAACATTTATTGTGGAACTGGGATTCCTGGGAGTGCACTCTGATGAAGATTATCAAAGGTAAGTGAATATTTCTAACGCTATTTCTGACTTCTGTTGACTCCAACATGGCGGATATCTCATTGGCTTGTTTTGTCATCTGAGCGCTGTACTCAGATTATTGCATGGTTTGCAATAAAAATCTGACACAGCGGTTGCATTAAGGAGAAGTCTATCTTTAGTTATGTGAATAACACTTGTATCTTTTATCAATGTTTATTATGAGTATTTCTGTAAATTGATGTGGCTCTCTGCAAAATCACCGGATGTTTTGGAAGCAAAACATTACTGAACGTAACGCGCCAATGTAAACTGAGATTTTCATATATAAATATGCACTTTATCGAACAAAACATACATGTACTGTGTAACATGATGTCCTATGAGTGTCATCTGATGAAGATCATCAAAGGTTTGTGATTAATTTGATCTATATTTCTGCTTTTTGTGACTCCTCTCTTTGGCTGGAAAAATGGCTGTGTGTGTTTTTGTTACTTGGCTCTGACGTAACATAATCATATGTTGTGTGTACACTGTAAAGCCTTTTTGAAATCGGACACGATGGGTAGATTAACAAGAAGTTTATCTTTCATTTGGTGTGTTGCACTTGTTAATGTGTGAAAGTTACACATTTCTAAAAAATATTTTTGAATTTCGCACGCTGCCTTTTCAGCGGAATGTTGTCGAGGGGTGCCCTAGCCATAAGAAGTTAAAGGTCTTACTCACATCTGCTGTGGAGAGCGTGATCCCACAGTCTTCCGGAACAGCTGGTGCTCTCATGCATGTTTCCGTGTTAATTGCCTCGAAGCGAGCATAGAAGTAGTTTAGCTCGTGTAGTTTAGGCTCGTGTCACTGGGCGGCTCTCGGCTGTGCTTCCCTTTGTAGTCTGTAATGGTTTTGAAAGCCCTTCCACATCCGATGAGCATCAGAGCCGGTGTAGTGCGATTCAATCTTAGTCCTGTATTGCTGCTTTGCCTGTTTGATGGTTCGTCGGAAAGCATAACGGGATTTAATATAACCTTCTGGGTTAGAGTCCCGCTCCTTGAAAGTGGCAGCTCTAGCCTTTAGCTCAGTGCAGATGTTGCCTGTAATACATGGCTTCTGGTTGAGGTATGTACGTACGGTCAGCGTAGGGACGACGTTGTCGATGCACTTATTGATGAAGCCAATGACTGATGTGGTGTTCTCCTCAATGACATCGGAGGAATCCCGGAACACATTCCAGTCTGTGATAGCAAAACAGTCCTGTAGCTTAGCATCTGCTTCATCTGACCACTTTTTTATTGATCGAGTCACTGGTGCTTCCTGCTTTAATTTTAGCTTGTAAGCAGGAATCAGAAGGATAGTATTAGGGTCAGATTTGCCAAATGGAGGATGAGGGGAAGCTTTGTATGCATCTCTGTGTGAGGAGTAAAAGTGGTCCAGAGTTTTTTTTCCCTCGGAATGCAGGTCATTCAGCGCTGTCTTAGTGCCAGCCTCTGACTGTGGTGGTATGTAAACAGCTATGAAAAATACAGATGAAAACTCTCTAGGTAGATAGTGTGGTTTACAGTTCATCATGAGATACTCTACCTCAATAGCTCGAGACTTCCTTAGATATCGTGCACCAACTGTTATTCGGGGCGGCAGGGTAGCCTAGTGGTTAGAGCGTTGGACTAGTAACCGGAAGGTTGCAAGTTCAAACCCCCGAGCTGACAAGGTACAAATCTGTCGTTCTGCCCCTGAACAGGCAGTTAACCCACTGTTCCTAGGCCGTCATTGTAAATAAGAATTTGTTCTTAACTAGTTAAATAAAGGTAAAAAAATCCATAGTCCGCCGCCCCTTGTTTTACCAGACGCCGCTGTTCTAGCCTGCCGGTGCGGCGTATAACCGGCGTATGTTGGCGGTGACAAACGGTGACGGTGACAAACGGTACCCACAAAGTGTTAGGGCCTAAAATTTAAGCTGTCCCAACAGCAGAGCTTTCTGTTCAGCAACATGGATACTCACCATCGCTACACCTGGCTATCAGTGTAGCCTGGTCTAGCAGCGAAATGGTTCATTCAGCCTCATTTACTGCCTTTTTATAAAAAAACATAGCTGATATGACTGACTTGTGTCACGTTCTGACCTTAGTTCTTTTGTTATGTCTTTGTTTAGTTGGGTGGGTTGTCTATGTTTCTTTTTCTATGATTTGGGATTTCTGTGTTTGGCCTGGTATGGTTCTCAATCAGAGGCAGCTGTCAATCGTTGTCCATGATTGAGAACCATACTTAGGCAGCCTGGTTTCACTTTTGAGTTGTGGGTGATCATTTTCCCTGTCAGTGTTTGTGCCACACGGGACTGTTTCGTTTGTTTCGTTCTTTCACTTTGTTATTTTGTATTTTATAGTGTTCGGTTTTACTTATTAAAACTTACCATGCTGCAAATTGGTCCGATATCTCTTACTCCTCGTCAGAAGAAGAGGACGAGCGATACAACTTGCATAAACCAATGTGGTTTCTACTGACAATTAAGGATACAACGAGCGGATAATTTTGATTAAGACAATGTGCGAGCTAGGATGGACATAGTCAGTATATCTATTTGTTCAACACTTTTGAAATGTACAGCGACAGAATTCAGAACATGTGCCGTTCTTATAGTATTCTCCCTGTACACCAAGTTAGAACCTAGGTATAAATAAAGGGCTCATATCATCAGACAATGAAAGTTCTCACAATATTCTATGATCATAATTCTCTAAAACAGTTTATAGGCTATATGTGCAACATCAAGTCAGAACAGTAGGCTAAATTATGAGGGAGGAAAGGGACCAAATTATTAGGGTGAAGCACATGGGCTACTAACAGCTTACTACACAACATACTGTACACTTAGCATTGAAAAGGATTTGCCACTAGATTGATGAATGATAATGACTGCTTGTCTAGCTTGCTAGCTAAGATTTTGAAAGTATGATTTTTATTTTTTATTTCACCTTTATTTAACCAGGTAGGCCAGTTGAGAACAAGTTCTCATTTGCAACTACGACCTGGCCAAGATAAAGCAAAGCAGTGCGACAAAAACAACAACAAAGAGTTACACATGGGATAAACAAAGTCAACAACACAATAGAAAACTCTATATACAGTGTGTGCAAATGTAGTAAGATCATGTTGACATGATCAGTCCAATCAAAGCAACGGTAGATATAAAGTGATTTGACGTCATTTTATCTGAGGACAATGACCTTTTTGGATGGGTACTTCTAATGTACCTCTATGGCAGCACCCAAGGGGCTTGAATGTTTTTGCTCTACATGTAGATTTTGTGGTGACGTAGTGTCCTCATGAGTGACAGAACACTGAGCCAATCACAGCGCACATAGAGAATATTACCAACCTCTATGCTCCATATTTTCCACTGGCTGCCCCACTACCACGGAAAGCACTGAGCTAGGCTGAAACACCTGTATTTTGGCGGCTTTATTAACTCAAAGATATGTATTTTTTTTACTTTTTTTGCTGATATGGGACACGTATTAATGCCCTAATAACATGCAAAACAGGCAACAGTAAAAAAATATATATATTTTGTATTTATTTTTTTATATATTTTTTTGCTAAACAGTTGGGCCTCAAAACACCTGCCCTGAATGACTGAGTCTGACTGTCAATGTCCTGCTACTAAACAGACAGGCAGACAGTCAGGCAGGCAGACAGACAGACAGACAGACAGACAGACAGACAGACAGACAGACAGACAGACAGACAGACAGACAGACAGACAGACAGACAGACAGACAGACAGACAGACAGACAGACAGAGAGCAAGGGCGAGAGGGTAGATGGGATAGAGAGGGGAGCCGCAGTATTGATCTTTACAGTTCGAGTTTCTTTGTGAAACAGGATCTGTGGAGACCAGAGAAAGGGTTATTTTACAGTTTCCATAGTCACATCCATTTCTATTGATCCTCTGAGTGTTAAGTAACTCTCTCTCTCGCACACACACACATACGCTCACACACACACACACACACGCACGCACGCACACACGCACGCGCACGCACACACACACGCACACGCACACTCACACACTCACACTCACACACTCAAACACTCACACACTCACACACTCACACACTCACACACTCACACACACACACCATTGCAATCATTTTCTCAAGTGTGTCTTTCTACCTTTCTTTCTATCTTCAAATTATTTGTATAGTGAGAGTTGTTCAATCAACTATGAAACAAAACCTTTTCACCTAAACACATCAATTGTAAAAAATACTGATTTCACAACCGAACGCTCCTGATTTCTTTAGAAGATAGCCACTGTCAGATACTACCTCCATATCCAACTCACAGTCTAATGGCAGAATTAGACATTAATCCACGTTTCTCAAACGTCAAATTTCAAAGTGTTTAGTTCCTTCTCTGTATTGTTCTAAGGTTAAGTTCAGGAATTAACTCCGAATTCTTAAGGTTCGTCATTAACTCTGATTGGTTAAGGTTAGTCATTATAACTCTGAATGGTTAAGGTTCGTCATTAACTCTGATTGGTTAAGGTTAGTCATTAACTCTGAATGGTTAAGGTTAGTCATTAACTCTGAATGGTTAAGGTTAGGCATTAACTCTGAATGGTTAAGGTTAGGCATTAACTCTGAATGGTTAAGGTTAGGCATTAACTCTGAATGGTTAAGGTAATATGACAAACAACTTTCTATCACTGGTTTCAAACATGCAGCCTTTGGAACCAGAGGGAGATGCTTAAGGGAAGATTGACTAGGCATACCTTGGAGATCGACCAGTCGATCATGATTGACTGGTTGGTGACCACTGCTCTAGAAAGTTGAGTGAAATTAAATCTTGTGCTTCTCTCTGTGGGCTAATATTTCTGCACAGCAGTCTCAGGGAGCTGCAAGGCAGCCTCGGGCTATTGTGTGTGTGCACAGCTTAGAGGCAACATTGCCTACAAGTAAACATTTCATTGGATGGTGTATACCATGTTTATTCCGTACATTCAACTAGTAAAACTTGAAACGTTACATCATTTTTTGGTATGGGACTAGCACATTTTTTTCTCTCTCTTTCTCTCGCTCTGTCTCTCTCACTCTCTCTCTCTCTCTCTCTCTCTATCTCTCTCTCTCTTTCAGAGCTGAGGGTTGTGTTGCTGGGTTCAAACAGGTCTGGTAAGAGTTCAGTTGGAAACCTAATTCTGGGAACAGAAGCCTTCAATGCTGCCAGAAGCACTGCCATGTGTAAGAAGGGACAGGGAGATGTCTGCAGGAGGAAGATCACGCTGGTGGACAGTCCTGGCTGGGGGAGGGAGTTTCAGTTGTGTGATACTGCTGAGATTGCTAAACATGAACAGCAGCACAGTGTGTCTCTATGCCCCCCTGGACCCCATGCTTTCATCCTTGTGGTTGAGGTGGACTTGTCATTCACTGATACATTCAGTGGAGGGTCATGTCCAGCTCTTTGGCGAGAGAGTCTGGAGTTACACCATCTTACTGTTCACATGGAAGGACTGTCTGGGGGACAGAAAAATTGAGCAATTCTTTGAGGGTGAAGGAGAGGTCCTTCAATGGCTTATAGAGAAATGTGGGAGAAATATCATGTTCTCAGCAATGAGGACAGGGGTGATGGCACACAGGTCACAGGGCTATTGCACAAGACAGAGGTGATGGTGGCAGGAAACAGTGGCAGCCATTTTGAAATTGAGACCTCGCAACTGCAGAAAGTAGAGAAGGAGAGAAGGGAAGTGAAAGAGAGAGCTCAATAAAGATTTCTTAGAGCTCAGAAGCAAAGAAAGACAACGAAATCCCTCAAAGGTTCGTCCAAGTGTATTAATGACTGATCACTTGAGCCTCATATTGTAAATGTTATGCAGTGGTGGAAAAAGTAGCAACTTGACTTACTTGAGTAAAAGTAAAGATTCCTTAATAGAAATGTACGCAAGTAAAAGTGAAAGTCACCCAATAAAATACTAATTGAGTAAAAGTATAAAAAGTATTGGGTTGTAAATATACTTAAGTATCAAAAGTGCATGTAATTGCTAAAAAAATACTGAAGTATCAATAGTCAAAGTAAAAGTATAAATCATTTCACATTCCATATATTATTAAGCAAACCAGAGGGCATGATTTTCTTATTTTTTAGAATTTACAGATAGCCAAGGATACATTCCAACACTCAGACATAATTTACAAACAAAACATTTGTGTACAGTGAGTCTGTCAGATCAGAGGCAGTAGGGATGACCAGAGAATTTCTCTTGATAAGTGTGAATTGGACCATTTTCCTGTCCTGTTAAGGTTTGGGATACGATTTAAAATAAAAATTGGAACCAGAGGAAGATGCTTACACCCATTCAACAACTCCGTCCACAATATCCTAGCAAAGCCAAAGCCTACTTGAAGGTAACAGCGCTGACATATACAATTGTTTTAAGATGGTTATATAAATGAAACTATTATTTTATAAAACATTGAATATGGCCTTTACTACTGTAGACCATAGAAACATTTAAATAAATGAAAAAAAAGACAAAATAATATGGATCATGTCTGTCTTTTATCTAGGAGATATAAGAAATCTCAGGAAATACAGTGCCTTGCGAAAGTATTCGGCCCCCTTGAACTTTGCGACCTTTTGCCACATTTCAGGCTTCAATCATAATGTATTTTTTTGTGAAGAATCAACAACAAGTGGGACACAATCCTGAAGTGGAAGGACATTTATTGGATATTTCAAACTTTTTTAACAAATCAAAAACTGAAAAATTGGGCGTGCAAAATTATTCAGCCTCTTTACTTTCAGTGCAGCAAACTCTCTCCAGAAGTTCAGTGAGGATCTCTGAATGATCCAATGTTGACCTAAATGACTAATGATGATAAATACAATCCACCTGTGTGTAATCAAGTCTCCGTATAAATGCACCTGCACTGTGATAGTCTCAGAGGTCCGTTAAAAGCGCAGAGAGCATCATGAAGAACAAGGAACACACCAGGCAGGTCCGAGATACTGTTGTGAAGAAGTTTAAAGCCGGATTTGGATACAAAAGGATTTCCCAAGCTTTAAACATCCCAAGGAGCACTGTGCAAGCGATAATATTGAAATGGAAGGAGTATCAGACCACTGCAAATCTACCAAGACCTGGCCGTCCCTCTAAACTTTCAGCTCATACAAGGAGAAGACTGATCAGAGATGCAGCCAAGAGGCCCATGATCACTCTGGATGAACTGCAGAGATCTACAGCTGAGGTGGGAGACTCTGTCCATAGGACAACAATCAATTCGTATATTGCACAAATCTGGCCTTTATGGAAGAGTGGCAAGAAGAAAGCCATTTCTTAAAGATATCCATAAAAAGTGTCGTTTAAAGTTTGCCACAAGCCACCTGGGAGACACACCAAACATGTGGAAGAAGGTGCTCTGGTCAGATGAAACCAAAATTGAACTTTTTGGCAACAATGCAAAACGTTATGTTTGGCGTAAAAGCAACACAGCTCATCACCCTGAACACACCATGCCCACTGTCAAACATGGTGGTGGCAGCATCATGGTTTGGGCCTGCTTTTCTTCAGCAGGGACAGGGAAGATGGTTAAAATTGATGGGAAGATGGATGGAGCCAAATACAGGAACAGGACCATTCTGGAAGAAAACCTGATGGAGTCTGCAAAAGACCTAAGACTGGGACGGAGATTTGTCTTCCAACAAGACAAAGATCCAAAACATAAAGCAAAATCTACAATGGAATGATTCAAAAATAAACATATCCAGGTGTTAGAATGGCCAAGTCAAAGTCCAGACCTGAATCCAATCGAGAATCTGTGGAAAGAACTGAAAACTGCTGTTCACAAATGCTCTCCATCCAACCTCACTGAGCTCGAGCTGTTTTGCAAGGAGGAATGGGAAAAAAATTCAGTCTCTCGATGTGCAAAACTGATAGAGACATACCCCAAGCGACTTACCGCTGTAATCGCAGCAAAAGGTGGCGCTACAAAGTATTAACTTAAGGGGGCTTAGACTATCACAGTGCAGGTGCATTTATACGGAGACTTGATTACACACAGGTGGATTGTATTTATCATCATTAGTCATTTAGGTCAACATTGGATCATTCCGAGATCCTCACTGAACTTCTGGAGAGAGTTTGCTGCACTGAAAGTAAAGGGGCTGAATAATTTTGCACGCCCAATTTTTCAGTTTTTGATTTGTTAAAAAAGTTTGAAATATCCAATAAATGTCGTTCCACTTCATGATTGTGTCCCACTTGTTGTTGATTCTTCACAAAAAAATACAGTTTTATATCTTTATGTTTGAAGCCTGAAATGTGGCAAAAGGTCGCAAAGTTCAAGGGGGCCGAATACTTTCGCAAGGCACTGTATATATATATTTTTGACACATATTTAACCCCTTTTTGTTTGCGTAGGCACAAAACTACCTCCGTACTTCCAATCATTTGTTCAACCGTACCGGTTACCTTCAGACAAGTCCTGTGACACTTGTGGGGGTCGTAGACGGAAAACCTCATCACGTTCCTGAGACTCTTCCCTTTCCACAGTGGGGTCAGTGGGGTCATATGAATTGTAAGCCAAACCATTCAGACGCTACAGATGGTTTCGTGAGAAGAGGATGTCTCACGGTCTGATAAATACTGCTGTAGCTCGGCCTCTTTAAATGCGAAAGGCCTAAGAAGCAGCCCAGATATCTCTAGCTCAAAGTAACAGATTTTGATGGGGATTTTTTATTTTCCAAATGCTTCCGTAGTTTATATTGTCAGTCATGCTTTCATCTGTGATCACTCTTTTGACAAACATATCAAGACTGTTTCAAGGACAGCTTTTTTCCAACTACGTAACATTGTAAAATGCAGAAACTTTCTGTCCAAAAAATGTATCCATGCTTTTGTCACTTCTAGGTTAGACGACTGCAAAGCACTAAATAAACTTCAGTTAGTGCTAAACACGGCTGCTAGAATCTTGACTAGAACCCTAAAATTGGATCATACTACTCCAGTGCTAGCCTCTTTACACTGGCTTCCTGTTAAGGCAAGGGCTGATTTCAAGGTTATACTGATAACATACAAAGCATTACATGGGCTTGCTCCTACCTATCTTTCCGATTTGGTCCTGCCGCACATACCTACACGCACGCTACAGTCACAAGACGCAGGCCTCCTAATTGTCATTAGACAACTGGGGGCAGGGCTTTCTCCTAAAGAGCTCAATTTTTATGGAATGGTCTGCCTACCCATGTGAGAGACTCACTCGGTCTCAACCTTTAAATCTTCATTCAAGACTCATCTCTTCAGTAGGTCCTATGATTGAGTGTAGTCTGGCCCAGGAGTGTGAAGGTGAATGGAAAGGCACTGGAGCAATGAACCGCCCTTGCTGTCTCTTACTGGCCGGTTCCCCTCTCTCCACTGGGATTCTTTGTCTCTAACCCTATTACAGGGGCTGAGTCACTGGCTTACTGGTGCACTTCCATGCCGTCCCTAGGAGGGGTGCGTCACTTGAGTGGGTTGAGTCACTGATGTGTACTTCCTGTCTGGGTTGGCGCACCCCCTTGAGTTGTGCCATGGCGGATATCTTTGTGGGCTATACTTGGCCTTGTCTCAGGATGGTAAGTTGGTGGTTGAAGATATCCCTCTAGTGGTGTGATAAAGTGGGTGGGTGCTTTGGTAAAGTGGGTGTTTGGCCCTATCCATGGGTATCGTCAGATGGGGCCACAGTGTCTCCCAACCCCTCCTGTCTCAGCCTCCAGTATTTATGCTGCAGTAGTTTATGTGTCGGGGGGCTAGGGTCAGTCTGTTATATCTGGAGTATTTATCCTGTCTTATCCAGTGTCCTGTGTGAATTTAAGTATGCTCCCTCTAATTCTCTTTCTTTCTTTCTCTCGAAGGACCTGAGCCCTAGGACCATGCTTCAGAACTACCTAGCCTGATGACTCCTTGCTGTCCCCACTCCACCTGGCCGTGCTGCTGCTCCAGTTTCAACTGTTCTGCCTGCGGCTATGGAACCCTGACCTGTTCACCGGACGTGCTACCTGTCCCAGACCTGCTGTTTTCAACTCTCTAGAGACAGCAGGAGCGGTAGAGATAATCTGAATGATCGGCTATGAAAAGCCAACTGACATTTACTCCTGAGGTGCTGACCTGTTGCACCCTCGACAACCACTGTGAGTATTATTATTTGACCCTGCTGGTCATCTATGAATATTTGAACATCTTGACCATGTTCTGCTCTAATCTCCACCTGGCACAGCCAGAAGAGGACTGGTCACCCCTCATAGCCTGGTTCCTCTCTAGGTTTCTTCCTAGGTTCTGGCCGTTCTAGGGAGTTTTTCCTAGCTTCTACACCTGCATTGCTTGCTGTTTGGCGTTTTAGGCTGGGTTTCTGTACAGTACTTTGTGACATCAGCTGATGTAAGAAGGGTTTTATAAATACATTTGATTTGATTTGATGAGGCCAGGAAGCAGAGTAGCTCTACAGATACACAGACTAGATACTATATTTGATTGCATACCCGATACATACCAGCATACCGTTCATAAGCACTACAATAAACAATTACCGACAAGGACATGGGGGGGAACAGAGGGTTAAATACACAACATGTAATTGATGGAACTGGAACCAGGTGTGACGGAAGACAAGACAAAACCAATGGAAAATGAAAAGATCAGCGATGGCAAGAAGGTCAGTAACTTCGACCGCCGACCGAACAAGGAGAAGGACCAACTTCGGCGGAAGTCATGACAGAGAATTTATTCTCTTCTGTTTCAGTTTTTAAATCTCATGTTTTGGAAGTCTGCCAAAAGTTCTGGAACCCATTTTCTGTCCCAGAGAATGTTGGGGGGTATAGCACGGGATGTCACCTCACCGTATCTCTGTTACTTAGCATTCTACTTCATTCTCCAGGACTGTCCCTGTTTTACTTTGACCTTTAACTGTAAATCAAAATGTATGACACCAGTGGCAATTGCAAGTGAATCTGTATTGGTATTTGGTTTGCACTTCAGTGTGGTTTATCATTGATGGGAATGTACTCATTTATATATATTTTTTCTTTAGGAGTAATGTTGTCAGATACTCAGTGCCCTGCTCATAGCCATAGATTAACAGATACTGTGTGTGTGTGTGTGTGTGTGTGTGTGTGTGTGTGTGTGTGTGTGTGTGTGTGTGTGTGTGTGTGTGTGTGTGTGTGTGTGTGTGTGTGTGTGTGTGTGTGTGCGTGTGTGTGTGTGTGTGTGTGTGTGTGTGTGTGTGTGTGTGTGTGTGTGTGTGTGTGTGTGTGTGTGTGTGTGTGTGTGTGTGTGTGTGTGTGTGTGTGCGTGTGTGTGTGTGTGTGTGTGTGTGTGCGCCTGTGTGTGTGCGCCTGTGTGTGTTTGTGTTCATGCTTGCGTAAGTGTGTGTGTCTGAATGTCTCTGTGTGTGTGTTTGTCTGTGTGTGTGTTTGTCTGTGTGTCTGAATGTCTGTGTGCGTTTGTGACTGTGCGGTGGGTGAGTGACAGGTGGGTAAAGTGTGTGTGGCAGCATGCGAAAACGAAAAGATAATCAGTTTCATACTGCTGCAGAGTCAGTCAGTGGGCCAGTCTGTCAGCGGGACCGAGACACATGGAGAAAAAACCCACAAACAACTATGAAGACCAACAGATGCCTCTCCTCTCACTGTTACACTCTCTTTTAGTCGTTTCATTCTCATTATTTATCTAGTTTGGTCTCTTTACAGCTATGATCGTTGTGTAGCATCCCAAGGACATGTGTGCCCACACACACACATACACACACATACACACACACATACACCTTTTATAGCCCCTCTATTACATGCAATTATCGTTTCACAGTAATTGTGTTTGTTTGAGGTGCTGTGAATGAGAGTAGGGTTTTTGATTTCATGCTTTGAAGACAATTAGGTGTGTGTGTGTGTGTATGTGTGTGTGTGTGTGTGTGTGTGTGAATTAGGCTTTGCTTTTGGTTGATAAAGTCAGCTGTCAGTCGAGCGTTAGTTAAAAGGCAGAGCATACAAATGTAAATACGTCCTCAGCTTGCCTCCCATGGGGCCATCAGCTGTCTCTGTAATGAATACAGTATAATCTAAACAATGGGGTTATTACACACACACACAAACGCACGCACGCGCACACGCATGCGCGCGCGCGCACACACACACACACACGCGCACACACATATAGCTTTCAACTAATATTTCCGTCCATCTAAGAGAGGTGTGTGTATGTCTGTGTGTGTTTTCTGTCACAATGAAGTTCAGATTAATTCAAAGCTTAAGAAAAATAGCATGTTTTGCCACAGATTGTTGACAATGTTCACATTCTTAATCACATTGTAATCCTGTTTTATAGCAATGAGCATTCTGTGAATGCCAGCGAGACATTCTAACACACAGAAACAGAAATTTACATTGACATTTTGGTCATTTAGCTGAAGCTCTTATCCAGAGCGATATACAGTTAGTGCATTCATCTTAAGATACTGTAGCTTTACCACATATCTCAGTCATGTTAAATATATTTTTCCTCAATAAAGTAGCTATCAGCAAAGTCAGAGCTAGTAGGGGTGGGAGGGCTAAGAGGCCAGAGGTAGCAGAACGGAGTGGTTGGGTTGTAGGGTTGAGCATAGCCTGAAGGTAGGGAGGGGCAGTTCCTTTTGCTGCTCAGTGGGCAAGCACCATGGTCTTGTTGTGGATGCGAGCTTCGACTGGAAGCCAGTGGAGTGTGTGAAGGAGCAGGGTGACATGGGAGAACTGGGGAAGGTTGAACACCAGGCAGGCTGCAGCGTTCTGAATTAGTTGCAGGGGTTTGATGGCACAAGCGGGGAGCCCAGCCAGCAGCGAGTTACAGTAGTCCAGATGGGCGATGACAAGTTCCTGGATTAGGACCTGCACCGCTTCCTGTCGGAGGTAGGTTCGTACTCTACGGATGATGGAGAGAATGAACCAGCAAGAGCGAGTCACTGCTGTGACGTTTGCAGGAAACAACAGGGTGTTGTCCAGGGTCATTCTAAGGTTATTTGCACTCTGGGAGGGGGACACCGTGGATTTGTCATCTGTGATGGATAGGTCTTTGAGCAGACAGGCCTTCCCTGGGAGGAAGATCAGCGCCGTCTTGTCGAGGTTGAGCTTGATGTGGTGGGCCGACATTCAAGCTGAGGTATCTGCCAGGCAAGCATAGATGCATGTTGCCACATGTGTGTCAGAAGGAGGGAAGGAGAAAAGTACAGTGCCTTGCGAAAGTATTCGGCCCCCTTGAACTTTGCGACCTTTTGCCACATTTTTCGGCTTCAAACATAAAGATATATAACTGTATTTTTTTGTGAAGAATCAACAACAAGTGGGACACAATCATGAAGTGGAACGACATTTATTGGATATTTCAAACTTTTTTAACAAATCAAAAACTGAAAAATTGGGCGTGCAAAATTATTCAGCCCCCTTAAGTTAATACTTTGTAGCGCCACCTTTTGCTGCGATTACAGCTGTAAGTCGCTTGGGGTATGTCTCTATCAGTTTTGCACATCGAGAGACTGGAATTTTTTCCCATTCCTCCTTGCAAAACTGCTCGAGCTCAGTGAGGTTGGATGGAGAGCATTTGTGAACAGCAGTTTTCAGTTCTTTCCACAGATTCTCGATTGGATTCAGGTCTGGACTTTGACTTGGCCATTCTAACACCTGGATATGTTTATTTTTGAACCATTCCATTGTAGATTTTGCTTTATGTTTTGGATCATTGTCTTGTTGGAAGACAAATCTCCATCCCAGTCTCAGGTCTTTTGCAGACTCCATCAGGTTTTCTTCCAGAATGGTCCTGTATTTGGCTCCATCCATCTTCCCATCAATTTTAACCATCTTCCCTGTCCCTGCTGAAGAAAAGCAGAACCAAACCATGATGCTGCCACCACCATGTTTGACAGTGGGGATGGTGTGTTCAGCTGTGTTGCTTTTACGCCAAACATAACGTTTTGCATTATAGCCAAAAAGTTCAATTTTGGTTTCATCTGACCAGAGCACCTTCTTCCATATGTTTGGTGTGTCTCCCAGGTGGCTTGTGGCAAACTTTAAACGACACTTTTTATGGATATCTTTAAGAAATGGCTTTCTTCTTGCCACTCTTCCATAAAGGCCAGATTTGTGCAATATACGACTGATTGTTGTCCTATGGACAGAGTCTCCCACCTCAGCTGTAGATCTCTGCAGTTCATCCAGAGTGATCATGGGCCTCTTGGCTGCATTTCTGATCAGTCTTCTCCTTGTATGAGCTGAAAGTTTAGAGGGACGGCCAGGTCTTGGTAGATTTGCAGTGGTCTGATACTCCTTCCATTTCAATATTATCGCTTGCACAGTGCTCCTTGGGATGTTTAAAGCTTGGGAAATCTTTTTGTATCCAAATCCGGCTTTAAACTTCTTCACAACAGTATCTCGGACCTGCCTGGTGTGTTCCATGTTCTTCATGATGCTCTCTGCGCTTTTGACGGACCTCTGAGACTATCACAGTGCAGGTGCATTTATACGGAGACTTGATTACGCACAGGTGGATTGTATTTATCATCATTAGTCATTTAGGTCAACATTGGATCATTCAGAGATCCTCACTGAACTTCTGGAGAGAGTTTTCTGCACTGAAAGTAAAGAGGCTGAATAATTTTGCACGCCCAATTTTTCAGTTTTTGATTTGTTAAAAAAGTTTGAAATATCCAATAAATGTCGTTCCACTTCATGATTGTGTCCCACTTGTTGTTGATTCTTCCCAAAAAAATACAGTTTTATATCTTTATGTTTGAAGCCTGAAATGTGGCAGAAGGTCTCAAAGTTCAAGTGGGCCGAATACTTTCGCAAGGCACTGTACCTGCCTACAATACTCACTGTAGTGTGTGTATATCGCAACCCCGTAGTAAGTAAATAGGGCTACCTAGCTAGCCATGAATAACTTACAGCTAGTCATCTACTTTGCGTAACAGTAGTTGTAGGAAGTTTTTTCCTGTTAAACTAGCCCTTTACAAAAAAATATTGGAGTTTTGTTGGTGCAGTAAAAGTGTTGTAACTGCTGTCGACTGTGGTATTTTGGACGCTGTAATTGCAGAATTAATGTTTGAGATTTTTGGTTCCAACTGCTGTGTCTTTGTGAGAAGCAGAGTAGGTAGTACGGATGATCTCCGCCTCTTTGGTTCCCACTGTGATGCATGGAGGTGGAGGTGTGATGGTGTGGGGGTGCTTTGCTGGTGACACTGTCTGTGATTTATTTAGAATTCAAGGCACACTTAACCAGCATGGCTACAACAGCATTCTGCAGCGATACACCATCACATCTGGTTTGGACTTAGTGGGACTATAATTTGTTTTTCAAAAGGACAATGACCCAACACAGCTCCAGGATGTGTAAGGCATATTTGACCAACAAGGAGAGTGATGGAGTGCTGCATCAGATGACCTGGCCTCCACAATCACCCGACCTGATCCCAGTTGCGATGGTTGGGGATGAGTTAGATGCAGAGTGAAATAAAAGCAGCCAACAAGTGCTCCTTCAAGAATGTCGGAAAATAATTCCATGTGAAGCTAGTTGAGAGAATGCAAAAAGTGTGCAAAGCTGTCATCAAGGCAAATGGTGCTCTCTTTAAAAAATCTAAAATCTAAAATATATTTTGATTTGTTTAACGCTTTTTTGGTTACTACATGATTCCATATGTGTTATTTCATAGTTTTGATGTCTTCACTATTATTCTACAACATAGAAAATATACACAATTAAGAAAAATCCTTGAATGACTAGGTGTGTCCAAACTTTTGACTGGTACTGTATAACATGAGTTACAGAGGCAAGTTGTGATCGATGAAAGTCCAGCATAGATGAGCAGCCGACATGTTGATACAAGGCAGCAGAGTAGTGTGCAGTGATTCTCAAATGCAAAATGTATGCGTTCTCCACACTTTTTGAGCTTGAGGTGTGGAGCACGGTACAATGCATATTGAGAAACATCAGATATGAAATGATCTGTCATTTCTGGGCATATTAGAAGCAGACAGAAAACAGTTTGTGATGTATTCACATAGGCATAATTACAGTTTTCTGCGTATTAGAATTATGTAGCATCATAGAAACTTGTCAGTAAAATGACTACAGTGATGTGCAGGTGCCAAGTCCTCCAAACACAGCTCAGTTCTGATGTATTCATTGTGACTACAGAGAAAGGAAGGGGGGAAGCCACTGCCAAAAAATGAGCTTGCCTTAATGAAGATGAATGGGGGGCGTTTGGGATTGAAGGTGATGTTTTACTTACGATCAGACTATTCAATTTGGTAAGGCTTCAGCTTCTCCCAACAACATGACAGCACTGGGAAATGGATATTGATTATAAAAGGTTGTTGCTTTCCCATCTCTCTCTCTCTCTCTATCACCCTGTCTTTTCTAGCTCGCCTTCCCTCTCCCTGTTTCTCTCTCTTCTTTTTCTCTCCATATTTTATCCTTTCCCCGTTTTCCCTCTCTTCTTCCCCTCGCTCTCTGTTTTGTCATGCCGTCCTCGTGTGTGATGTGGCGTAAAGCATGATGGATGACCAAAGCTGATTTGAGGGCAGAGCGTCTCTCAGCGTCAGAGGCACAGGGATTGAATCCTCCTTTTCATGCAATCCTACGGATATCGCTATGGACTCCCAGCCAGCCCACAGCCTGGCCATGAAAATGGACCTGAGCTCAGATAATTCAATCAAAAGAGACCGGAGCCTTTGAATATTTTCTTTTGTGGCTAAATCTGAAATCTGCCCGCACAGAAATACCAGAGAAGCACATTTTATTTTATCGCTGTCCTAGGAAAGTGTAGGTGTCCATTCATTGTTTTTACTCTACAGTGCTTTGTGAAAAGCCTGGTTGTGGAAGTCTGTCTGTCTGTCTGTCTGTTTGTCTGTCTGTCTGTCTGTCTGTCTGTCTGTCTGTCTGTCTGTCTGTCTGTCTGTCTGTCTGTCTGTTCGTCTGTCTGTTCGTCTGTCTGTCTGTCCGTCTGTCTGTCTGTCCGTCTGTCCGTCCGTCTGTCCTGTCTGTGTGTTTAGTCTTTAGTACTCAGCATAGGTCTCTTCCTTCAAGTGTAGCTCTCTCAACCACCCCGTCTACTACAGTGCAGCTGTATGTTTGCAGGACTACTTTTGTATACTGTATGTGTGTATGTTTGCATGTCTGTTTCTATGCATTGCATGGGAGCTATACTGCTGCCTGTGTTGTAGCTGGCGGATGCCACTGTATAGCCAGTCACAGAGATCTGAGGTCTCCAGCTGTTGAACAGATGGAAGGTTTCCATACAGTTTCATCCCGCACCAGGAGCAACACAGAATACCAACAACCTCTCACACACGCACAAGTGTGCATACACGTGCACGCATGCACACATACACACACACACATACACACACACACACACACACACACACACACACACACACACACACACACACACATACACACATACACACACACACACACACACACACACACACACACACACACACACACACACACACACACACACACACACACACACAGTACCGAATCATCTCTTATACCCAGAGCACTCATTAGGATTCAGTCCTGATTCTATCCTGATAACCTCTTCAGCAGGGAGACCTACTGATGGCTTGTGGTTGTCATTTGACAAGACAAATTAACCTTTTGAGGGCATGGCAGATTACGCCCCCTTTGGAGAAATTGGGTACCCCTAGTAAACTGAAAAAAAAAAATATTAAAAATTGCTAATATATGCATATAATAATTATTATTGGATAGAAAACACTCTAAAGCTTCTAAAACCGTTGGAATTATGTCTGTAAGTATAGCAGAACTCACAGGGCATGCATTCTTCACAGTTTTGCTAAAATAAAGTATTATCATGTTTAACAAAAATCTAAATCGTACAGGTAATTGGAAACATGGAGTAAAAATGAATGAAATGTCATTACAAAGGGAAGAGACAATGGATTCCACATTCAGAGTAGTCCTCTATCAGAGGAGGCTGCTGAAGTGAGGACGGCTCAGAATATTGTCTGTCCTCCCCTCAGCAAGCTCCACTGTGGTCTATATCATATTATACTTTTCAGGGCACTGTCCCTCCTTCATTGGGTCTTGCTCTACTGTATTTCTCATTAATGATATTTCCTTTCTGTCACTGATCTTCTGTTTCACTGCTGTTTGAGCCAATTCCAGAACTTGTGGGATCCGTCCATGTTATCCATGCATTCACTATGCGCCTTGATCTCTCAATCTCATCATCACCAGGCTCGGACAAACCTATGAAAAAAACAGCATCACATCAAAGCCTGTCTATTTGCTTACTATACAGTGCATCTTAGTCTACATCGTTTCATCTTATAAGCATCTCAGTTTAAACACTGTAAATGTACAATAACTTTAAGTTACCTAATTTTAGGTTCTGAAGCATCATCTGGAAATCGTACATTATGGCAACTTCTCGTCTGCACCATTCCTTCTCTAGCGTGTCCTTCCACTTGTCTGTGAGTCAACCACCCACTGGATTTCCAACCTCGGCTCCTGGTACTGTGAGGGTACGAGTGCTTGCTGAAAAACAATGTTAGGAGATAATGTCTATTAAATTCTGAATCAACTCTGAATTTCCTGGTCAAGAAAGAATCAGGAAACATGGCATTTAATAATCTACCTCTAACTTGGTTCTTGAAAATTTTGGTCTGAATTAAAATGTTGTACCTTTAGCTACAGCTTTCAAGTTACATCTGTGCACCCCACCTTTATTACTCATGGTTGGACAGACGTTGTAAGGGCAATGAGACATCTTTCTTGAGACCATTGATTTCCCCTCCTTACATCTCCATTGACTTGTCATTTTCTTCTTGGCATTGCTTTTCATTCCGACTGACGAGCCTCAATTCAGAACCTGACTCCAGATTTTAAATGGAATGAAAAAGTATTTTACAATGCATTTCTAACATGGTTAAGTACAAACACAGGATTTCTTACACTCAATAGGATAGTCCATGCTTATATCTCCTCTCTCCTTGGCTTTAGCAGTCTGGATGTCCATCCATACCCTGTGTGCTGTTTTCCTTATTTCTATGTTCTTGGTGTCCCATTCCTGATTCACAAGTCACATCAACTCCTCCAACCCAACCTTGGTGCAATAGAGCTCTTGGTTTGTCTTGGTGTAATCAGCTGTCGCCATGTTGCTTTAAGTATCTGTGGTGTGTAAATAGAAACTGTTACCTGCCACCATTTCTTAGATCTTCTCCAGCAAGTCTGTGACCTGATTGTTTTCACTCCTGTTCTTATTGTCAAGAACATGATACCTGTTCCCACATTTCCCTCAACAAGCCACTGGAGGGCCTTCCCTTCACTCTCAATGTGCTGCTCTTTGGGCACATCACCAAGCCAGTTCTCACATGTGAATAGCACAAAAATGTGCCTCCAGACATTCTCTCCAAACTGCCCCATATTCGCTTGTATATTCTGCTTTTGTTCTTCCATGAAAGAGGTGTCAAGTGGGACCACCAGGAGTATGGCGGTGCTGGAGAACACAGAGACGCCTCATTCAGGATCTCGTCTTTGACCAGGTCTGGATTTAGCTGAGCTGGGAAGTATTTCCACCAACCAGGAGTGTCTACAACTGTGACCTTCCTCCCAGCCACTTCACCATTATTGCTCACACCTTTTTTGTTTGTCCTGCAGCTTCAAATGCTTCAATGTTCAATATAGTGTTTCCTGCATGGCTTTTTCCAGCCCAACAAAATAATTTGGATTTCTCTCTGAATGTGTGCATTTCCTGAAGAAACAGTAAAAGGGTTCTTTATATTAGTGAAAAAAGCATATTTACTATAATAAAATGTATTAGAGTTGAAGTCGGAAGTTTACATACACCTTCGCAAATTACATTTAAACTCAGTTTTTCACAAATCCTGACATTCAATCTAAGTAAAAATGTCCTGTCTTAGGTCATTTAGGATCACCACTTCATTTTAAGAATGGGAAATGTCAGAATAATAGTAGAGAGAATGATTTATTTCAGCTTTTATTTCTTTCATCACATTCCCAGTGGGTCAGAAGTTTACATACACTCAATTAGTATTTGGTAGCATTGCCTTTAAATTGTTTAACTTGGGTCAAACTTTCAGGTACAGTTGAACAACCTTCCCACAATAAGTTGGGTGAATTTTGGCACATTCATCCTGACAGTGCTGGTGTAACTGAGTCAGGTTTGTAGGCCTCCTTGCTCGCACACAGTTTTTCAGTACTGCCCACAAATTTTCTATAGGGTTGAGGTCAGGGCTTTGTGATGGCCACTCCAATACCTTGACTTTGTTGCCCTTGAACCATTTTGTCACAACTTTGGAAGTATGCTTGTGGTCATTGTCCATTTGGAAGACCCATTTGTGACAAGCTTTAACTTCCAAGTAAAGGTCTACTGATGTCTTGAGATGTTATATTTCCTTCCTCATGATGCCACCTGTTTTGTGAAGTGCACCAGTCCCTCCCGCAGCAAAGCAACCCCACAATATGATGCTGCCACCCCCATGCTTCAGGGTTGGGATGGTGTTCTTCGGCCTGTAACCCTCCCCCCTTTTTCCTCCAAAGATAACGATGGTCATTATGGTCAAACCGTTCTATTTTTGTTTCATCAGACCATTGGACATTTCTCCAAAAAGTACGATCTTTGTCCCCATGCGTAGTCTGGCTTTTTGATGGCGGTTTTGGAGCAGTGGCTTCTTCCTTGCTGAGCGGCCTTTCAAGTTATGTCAGTATAGGGCTTGTTTTTACTGTGGATATAGATACTTTTGAACATGTTTCCTCTAGCATCTTCACAAGGTCCTTTGCTGTTGTTCTGGGATTGATTTGCACTTTTCGCACCAAAGTGCGTTCATCTCTAGGAGTCTCCTTCCTGAGCAGTATGACGGCTGCGTGGTCCAATGGTGTTTATACTTGCATACTATTGTTTGTTCAGATGAACGTGGTACCTTCAGGTGTTTGGAAATTGCAAGCCAAGGTCTTGGCTGATTACTTTTGATTTTCCCATGATGTCAAGCAAAGAGGCACTGAGTTTGAAGGTACGCCTTGAAATACATCACCAGGTACACCTCCAATTGACTCAAATTATGTCAATTAGCCTATCAGAAGTCATTATATAATTTTCTGGAATTTTCCAAGCTGTTTAAAGTCACAGTCAACTTAGTGTATGTAAACTTCTGACCCACTGGAATTGGATACAGTGAATTATACGTGAAATAATCTGTCTGTAAACAATTGTTGGAAAAATGACTTGTGTCATGCACAAAGTAGATGTCCGAACCGCCAAAACTATAGTTTGTTAACAAGAAATGTGTGGTTTGGTTGAAAAACTAGTTTTAGACTCCAACCTAAGTGTATGTAAATTTCCGACTTCAACTGTATGTCATTCTGTAATATTTGGAATTGATTTGAAGTACTATGATGTCTATAATTAATCCTCAGGCTGTCAATTGTCTAAATAATCGATAGTATTTCAACGGGACAATAGTGTAGAAATAGAATGGAAAAACAACAAAGGGCGAGCAATCGGTCACGCGCGCAAACCAGCTCTGCATTCTTCCTCAGTCAACTGACAAAATGGTCTCATTCTTCTTTATTTTTCAGAAAACAAGCCTGAAACAATGTCTAAAGACTGTTCACATCTAGTAGAAGCCATAGGAACTGCAATCTGGGTCCTAACCCATTAGATACTGTACAGGCATTCAATTGAAAATACCAACATAAAAGAAATCCCAGTTCCTGGATGGATTTTCCTCAGGTTTTTGCCTGACATATCAGTTCTGTTATACTCACAGACATTATTCTTACAGTTTTGCAAACTTTATAGTGTTTTCTATCCAAATCTACCAATAATATGCATATCCTAGCTTCTGGGCCTGAGTAACAGATCGTTTACTTACTGCCCCCAAGCCATAAATACTGCCCCCAAGCCATAAGAAGTTAAACATAGTGGCAGATCATTTTTTACCCTTAAGACAACATAAGGGTTAAGGGGTCATGTTTCAGAACCGCTAAACATATTTCCGTACACATGTGCGCACACACAATATGAGATTTGGCCTCAACAGAAAAGTGATCAGCCATTTACTTTATGTTCATATTCTTATATTTTATTACTTCTTATTTTTGAAGAATTGTCAGAAAGGGACCTGCTAGCAATGTTCCTTCAGTTATTTTTAGGCAAATTTCAGGTCTGTTGAGCACAAACTTGAACATTGTGAAAATTATGTGCATCTTCCAGTGCAAATGTACTGTGAACACTGAGGCTGTACACACTTTCAGTTAGTTTTAACAGTGGTCAAGTAGGCTATTGTGGCAATTTTATCATAATGTAGTCTTACCAGAGTGGCCTACCATAATAAAACAATGGAGAAAATGCATCCCATAACATTTTAACATGAAAATAGCTGTTCTATCGTTCAGCCTTTTGAATAAAAAGCATGCAGGGCTTGACATTAAACTGTTTATCCGATTGTCCTTCAGGCAAGGACTGAACATGTTGTTGTGTTGTTTGATGTAAGAAACCACTTTAAATCAAATGCATTATTATTCCCATATCACTATTACAGAGAATTAGAGAAATTATTACCCTCTACCTATTGGCTATTTAGCTTATTCAAGCCTGTCTGAAAATATATCACACTTTAAGACAAACAAAAGCTCTTTACCTCACTCGCTTTTCAAAGATGTCTAGAAATGTATACATTTAATGCCCTTACAAGAAGCAATCACTCCCCTATTAATGACTCCCCTACAAATGATCTATAACTGGGCTAATAACTCACTAAATAGCAAAGGATATGAAGAAAATGTGCACACGTGGCTACATGCAGCTCTCGCTTTGATCGCATAACAACTGCATCTCTCACGAACTCTCATGCTGTAAACAATGTCCAGTTCAATGTAAATGGCACAGATGGCAATGGTCTATTTGCATATAGGCCTACTGCAGCCTGATTGATTATGCCACACCAGTCTGTGTCGAGTACGGGCTGAGTAGTGCGTGTCAATGCAATAGAATCCTACTCTGATGCGTTCTGCCTACAAAAAAATATCTTGCATAGTTTGTTTTATTTCTGTATTTGCATTGAAAGTTGTTAATATTGTGTTGATTCGATCACAATTGCCACAGTAAAGGGAAACGTTGATAGTGTTAACAGGGTAAACTCTAGAACAGTGTTCACCAACCTTTTCTGAGTCCAGATCACTTTGAGTCAAAATTCAAGCTTCGATCTACCACTCAGATTTGTTTTTATCATGACTTTAAAAAAATGTAAGCCTGCAACAACCAATTAAAAACAGTACTGTAGCAATGAGGTTTGTTCAGTAAGCTATAGGCCCAATACATCATCACCACATATAGGCTTTGCTTGAATTGCCCTGGATTTCGGTCCATTTCAAAATTTAAGGTAGGCTATATGATCACACTGGTAATAGATCTGTTGTTGTATTACTTGTGAAGCACAGCTGAGTGAGCATACATTTAAATAATTTGCTTTTTGTTTTTATTTTATTGGGCTGATGGTGCCTGCATCTGATGGTCAGTCTCAGTCGAGGGAAAGAGCAGCAGACTGACATCCCTCGTTGACATCCCTCCACTCTTCCTTACCAAAAAGGGACACGTCTTCCAGATGATGGCGAAACTCGAGTCTCATCGCATTATTTCTGCCACATACACACATTCATGTTTCTACTCCTATGAACTGAAATGGTGAAATATTCCTCAATATTAAAAAAAAACTATTCGCTAATAATATGCACGCCTATAAATACACTTTCCTACTCATTCGTTACTGCTGCACTGCTTGTTGTAATGCTGCGTGGAAATTTGAAGAATGTGCATTTCATGGCTTATAAAAGTGTTGAATACAAAGTGTTGACAGTGCTGAGTAAGAACTTAAACATGAACTCAGTCATAAACACAGCAGCTCTTTGCTGAATTCGTTGACAGTCTTTCTCTAGTCATGGTTTTAAACGTTTTGACTGATGCGTTACTGCAGACACGGTCATCTGAACCATCATCCGATTGGCCAGTGATAGGCCAGTAGTGCACTTGATTTGCTCTCTGGGCCCGCCGGGAAGGGAGAGTTTGTACCTTCAGACACATGAAATAGTTAAAAATGCCAACAGTTCACCTACCTCTCAGTTAAATCGAGTGTACTTACCAACAGAAAATTGAAACACAAAGCTTTATCGTTGGGTTTTTTACAGAAATGTTTGCCGATCGACTAGGAAGATTGACTAGGAATGCCTTGGAGATCGACCAGTCGATCGTGATTGACTGGTTGGTGACCACTGCTCTAGAAAGTTGAGTGAAATTAAATCTTGTGCTTCTCTCTGTGGGCTAATATTTCTGCACAGCAGTCCCAGGGAGGCAGCCTCGGGCTATTGTGTGTGTGCACAGCTTAGAGGCAACATTGCCTACAAGTAAACATTTCATTGGATGGTGTATACCATGTTTATTCCGTACATACAACTAGTAAAACTTGAAACGTTACATTATTTTTTGGTAAGGGACTAGCAAATTTTTTTCTCTCTCTTTCTCTCGCTCTGTCTCTCTCACTCTCTCTCTCTCTCACTCTCTCTCTCTCTTTCAGAGCTAAGGGTTGTGTTGCTGGGTTCAAACCGGTCTGGTAAGAGTTCAGTTGGAAACCTAATTCTGGGAACAGAAGCCTTCAATGCTGCCAGAAGCACTGCCATGTGTAAGAAGGGACAGGGAGATGTCTGCAGGAGGAAGATCACGCTGGTGGACAGTCCTGGCTGGGGGAGGGAGTTTCAGTTGTGTGATACTGCTAAACCTGATAAGCAGCACAGTGTGTCTCTATGCCCCCCTGGACCCCATGCTTTCATCCTTGTGGTTGAGGTGGACTTGTCATTCAATGATACATTCAGAAGGTCAGTGGAGGGTCATGTCCAGCTCTTTGGCGAGAGAGTCTGGAGTTACACCATCTTACTGTTCACATGGAAGGACTGTCTGGGGGACAGAAAAATTTAGCAATTAATTAAGGGTGAAGGAGAGGTCCTCCAATGGCTTATAGAGAAATGTGGGAGAAAATATCATGTTCTCAGCAATGAGGACAGGGGTGATGGCACACAGGTCACAGGGCTACTGCACAAGACAGAGGTGATGGTGGCAGGAAACAGTGGCAGCCATTTTGAAATTGAGACCTCGCAACTGCAGAAAGTAGAGAAGGAGAGAAGGGAAGTGAAAGAGAGAGCTCAATAAAGATTTCTTAGAGCTCAGAAGAAAAGAAAGACAACGAAAGCCCTCAAAGGTTCGTCCAAGTGTATTAATGACTGATCACTTGAGCCTCATATTGTAAATGTTATGCAGTGGTGGAAAAAGTAGCAACTTGACTTACTTGAGTAAAAGTAAAGATTCCTTAATAGAAATGTACGCAAGTAAAAGTGAAAGTCACCCAATAAAATACTAATTGAGTAAAAGTATAAAAAGTATTGGGTTGTAAATATACTTAAGTATCAAAAGTGCATGTAATTGCTAAAAAAATACTGAAGTATCAATAGTCAAAGTAAAAGTATAAATTATTTCACATTCCATATATTATTATCCAAACCAGAGGGCATGATTTTCTTGTTTTTTTTTTAATTTACAGAGGATATACTCCAACACTCAGACTTAATTTACAAACAAAACATTTGTGTTCAGTGAGTCTGTCAGATCAGAGGCAGTAGGGATGATAAGTGTGAATTGGACCATTTTCCTGTCCTGTTCATTTGATTATTGGGCCTGCTCTCTGGGTGGGCTGTTAATGCTAGCATGTGGTTGGTTCTAAGAAGAAAAATCATGTTTCAAGAAAAATCTCCTCAGGGGAGGTTTGTTTTTCCTTGTTTTGACGGTGCCTCTTTTCCTGATTGGATCAAGTTTTAGGAGCCCATGCAGTATTTAGTTGTACAGTGGCTTGCGAAAGTATTCACCCCCCTTGGGATTTTTCATATTTTGTTGCCTTACAACATGGAATTAAAATAGATTTTTGGGGGATTGTATAATTTGATTTACACCACATGCCTACCACTTTGAAGATGCAAAATATGTTTTCTTTTTGCACATCGAGAGACTGAATTTTTTTCCCATTCCTCCTTGCAAAACAGCTCGAGCTCAGTGAGGTTGGATGGAGAGCATTTGTGAACAGCAGTTTTCAGTTCTTTCCACAGATTCTCGATTGGATTCAGGTCTGGACTTTGACTTGGCCATTCTAACACCTGGATATGTTTATTTTTGAACCATTCCATTGTAGATTTTGCTTTATGTTTTGGATCATTGTCTTGTTGGAAGACAAATCTCCGTCCCAATCTCAGGTCTTTTGCAGACTCCATCAGGTTTTCTTCCAGAATGGTCCTGTATTTGGCTCCATCCATCTTCCCATCAATTTTAACCATCTTCCCTGTCCCTGCTGAAGAAAAGCAGGCCCAAACCATGATGCTGCCACCACCATGTTTGACAGTGGGGATGGTGTGTTCAGCTGTGTTGCTTTTACGCCAAACATAACGTTTTGCATTGTAGCCAAAAAGTTCAATTTTGGTTTCATCTGACCAGAGCACCTTCTTCCATATGTTTGGTGTGTCTCCCAGGTGGCTTGTGGCAAACTTTAAACAACACTTTTTATGGATATCTTTAAGAAATGGCTTTCTTCTTGCCACTCTTCCATAAAGGCCAGATTTGTGCAATATACGACTGATTGTTGTCCTATGGACAGAGTCTCCCACCTCAGCTGTAGATCTCTGCAGTTCATCCAGAGTGATCATGGGCCTCTTGGCTGCATCTCTGATCAGTCTTCTCCTTGTATGAGCTGAAAGTTTAGAGGGACGGCCAGGTCTTGGTAGATTTGCAGTGGTCTGATACTCCTTCCATTTCAATATTATCGCTTGCACAGTGCTCCTTGGGATGTTTAAAGCTTGGGAAATCTTTTTGTATCCAAATCCGGCTTTAAACTTCTTCACAACAGTATCTCGGACCTGCCTGGTGTGTTCCTTGTTCTTCATGATGCTCTCTGCGCTTTTAACGGACCTCTGAGACTATCACAGTGCAGGTGCATTTATACGGAGACTTGATTACACACAGGTGGATTGTATTTATCATCATTAGTCATTTAGGTAAACATTGGATCATTCAGAGATCCTCACTGAACTTCTGGAGAGTTTGCTGCACTGAAAGTAAAGGGGCTGAATAATTTTGCACGCCCAATTTTTGAGTTTTTGATTTGTTAAAAAAGTTTGAAATATCCAATAAATGTCGTTCCACTTCATGACTGTGTCCCACTTGTTGTTGATTCTTCACAAAAAAATACAGTTTTATATCTTTATGTTTGAAGCCTGAAATGTGGCAAAAGGTCGCAAAGTTCAACGGGGCCGAATACTTTCGCAAGGCACTGTATATACAGTGTTTTAACAATGTACAAATGGTTAAAGGACACAAGATAAAATAAATAAGCATAAATATGGGTTGTATTTACAATGGTGTTTGTTCTTCACTGGTTCTTTGTGGATCTGTGTAATCTGAGGGAAATATGTCTCTCTAATATGGTCATACAATGGGCAGGAGGTTAGGAAGTGCAGCTCAGTTTCCACCTCATTTTGTGGGCAGTGAGCACATAGCCTGTCTTCTCTTGAGAGCCATGTCTGCCTACGGCGGCCTTTCTCAATAGCAAGGCTATGCTCATTGAGTCTGTACATAGTCAAAGCTTTCCTTAATTTTGGGTCAGTCACAGTGGTCAGGTATTCTTCCGCTGTGTACTCTCTGTTTAGGGCCAAATAGCATTCTAGTTTGCTCTGTTTTTTTGTTAATTCTTTCCAATGTGTCAAGTAATTATCTTTTTGTTTTCTTATGATTTGGTTGGGTCTAATTGTGCTGTTGTCCTGGGGCTCTGTAGGGTGTGTTTGTGTTTCTGAACAGAGCCCCAGGACCAGCTTGCTTAGGGGACTCTTCTCCAGGTTCATCTCTCTGTAGGTGATGGCTTTGTTATGAAAGGTTTGGGAATTGCTTCCTTTTAGGTGGATGTAGAATTTAACGGCTCTTTTCTGGATTTTGA